>NC_134400.1:110462772-110593426 GCF_050003625.1 Haematobia irritans
CAGAATCAATCAACAATATCAGACATTTCTATTCAGATTGTCATAAAACTCCTATAACTATGTACCCCTTAATATTCTTACATAACACTCATACCCCACAAACAATGTTTACTAATTCAGTACCCCTACCGGTTTAGGGTATGATATAGTCGGCCCGCCCGACTTTCTACTTTACTCACTTGTTTTTTTTTTTTTAAGTATGTTTTTAATGTCAAATTAAAGCTGTGATTGATACTATCATTATCATGATTGAAGACATTTCAATTATAAAATTAATTGGATCAATTAATTTCGTGATTGAATCAGAAAAAAAAATTGTGTGCAGTTTAACACCCAACTTTCGTCGGATCCTTAAAATGCCAAAAATATGAAATATTTTTATTTCAGTGTATTTGAGCATTGTACATTTTCTCAGTCAACTAGCCCAATTTCCATTTATGCCAATGTTCAATTGTTCCCAGACAAGTACTCGCAAAACGGTAATAACTACACCAGTACCTGTCCTACATTAATTCTATTGCATGGCCCGTGAGGGAGTTAGTGTGGTAACGCTATGTATGTTATTACCATGAAAATGATTGTCAAAGAGGAATGGAACCCATCCATCCTACCACAAAATCTCATGGAACCGTTTAATTTTTGTTTTGTTGTTTTTCAAAATGTAAAACAAGTAATGGCAAAATTTTGTTTTGGTTTATGGATTCAGTGCACGTTTTGAAATTAGTTTACAAATCCATTTCATGTTCGTATACAATCGTAATAGAGGAAGACATGACTAGCTGGATGGATAGACCGGGTTCTTGTATTTTGCTCGCATTTTGGTTGGCTAAAATGTTATGTTTCGTTATTTAAACAACATGGTACTGTGCTCTATCATCACTGTGACCATTGGTATAAATAAACTGTTGATCATCCAACGCGATATCTGTTTCATGGTCTAACAAAAAAACATTAGAATTGAATCATGGAAATTTATATGAAAGAAAATCCCCAGTGATTGGGAGATACTTTAATTTTTACTCTGGTTTTGATATTCAATTGAATTTTCCCTATTATTATTATTTAGAATGGCGTAGTTCATGATATGTCCATCAGACACTACAGAAAATATATTCATGTCAGAACCTCATTTCATAGCTTTAATTAAAATAAGTAAGGAAAGTCTAAAGTCGGGCGGCGCCGACTATATTATACCCTGCACCACTTTGTAAATCCACATTTTCGATACTATATCAAATCCGTCAAATGTGTTGGGTGCTATATATAAAGATTTTTGTCCCAACTACATACATTTAAATCTGTACATTTAAATCTATAGACTTAAAATTTAAGTCGGCTAATGCCCTGGGATGGTACAGTATGTTAGTTAAAAAATATGGAAAACATTTTAATCTCAACCAATTTTGAGGCAACTTCGCAAAAGTGTATTTATGATTTATCGGTCGATAGATGTGTATTAGAAATAAAGGACATTTTGAGTCACGTTTACAAGTTTTCGACTTAGCAGTGGCGATTTTATAAGGAAAATTTGGGTATTTTGGTCATTTCTGTCCAAATCGGAAAATCATATATATGGAAGCTGTATAGATATCTGAACCGATTTCAACCAAATTTGACATGCATACTTAGTATTTTAATTCTACTCCCTGTGCAAAATTTCACGTAAATCAGACTAGAACTTTGAACTCTGTGGTCATATGACGGAAAATAGGACGGAAAAATATATATGGGAGTTATATCTAAATCTGAACCGATTTCAATAAAATTTAGCACACTTGACTACACTACTAATTGTACTCCTAGTGCAAAATTTCAACCAAATTGGGCTAAAACTCTGGCTTCTGGGGCCATATATCGGGCGAAAGATGTATATGAGAGCTATATCTCAATCTGAACCGATTTCAATCAAATTTGGCACACCTAACTATAGTACTTATTGTTCTCCTGGTGCCAAATTTCAAGCAAATCAGGGTAAAACTCTGGCTTCTGGGTCCTTATAAGTGCATATCGGGCAAAATATATATATGGGAGCTATATCCAAATCTGAACCGATTTCTTCCAAAATCAATAGAGTTCCATTCTGACCCAAAACAAATTTGTAAGCGATTGGACTTAAACTGCGACCTAGACTTTGATCACAAAAATGTGTTCACAGACAGACGGACGGACGGACAGACGGACATGGCTAGATCGACTCAGGGACCCACCCTGAGCATTATTGCCAAAGACACCATGTGTCTGTCTCGTCTCATTCTGGGTGTTGCAAACATATGCACTAACTTATAATACCCTGTTCCTGTGGCGCAGGGTATAAAAATTAAAAAAAAAAAAAAATATATTGAACGATTGTACACTGACGAAGAAGACTCTTTTTCATATGTTTCGGTGTAGAAATTATATGTTTGGAACTCAAATTTTTGGCACATTATTTTTAAACATATAATGTTCATAAACCAGTATAACATGTTTGGGACATAAAGGTCCAAAACATAATATGTTCTAACATATTGACATATAAAGGGTGATACGGTCAAAATTTGGTCAATATAAACTTGACGTATTTCTTTCAATTTTGCATTTAAAAAACCTGAACACCTCATTTTGAAGGTGTGTGTGTGTAGAATGTTGCTCCTATTTTGATTTTGGAATTCACTCTTCAGTTGTCAAAATGCCGTCCAAGCAAGAAGAGCAGCGTTACAAAATTTTGCTCGCGCATCGCTAAAATCCGAGCTACTCGCACGCAAAGCTGGCAAAATCGCTAAAAGTTGCCACATGAACCGTTACAAATGTAATTAAAGTGTTTGGGGAACGTTTGTCGACAGCCAGGAAGTCTGGATCGGGGGGGAAATCGAAAACCGGAAGCCGCTGAGACGACAAAGAGAGTTGCCGGTAGTTTCAAGCGAAACCCTAACCTCTCTCTCCGAGATGCCGCAAATAAGCTGGGTGTATCGGCTACAACCGTGCATCGAGCCAAAAAACGAGCCGGACTATCGACTTACAAGAAGGTAGTGACTCCAAATCGCGATGATAAACAAAATACGACGGCCAAAGCGCGATCCCGGAAGCTGTACACGACGATGCTGACGAAGTTTGACTGCGTGGTAATGGACGACGAAACCTACGTCAAAGCCGACTACAAGCAGCTTCCGGGACAGGAGTTTTATACGACAAAAGGAAGGGGAAAGGTAGCAGATATTTTCAAGCACATAAAACTGTCAAAGTTCGCAAAGAAATATCTGGTTTGGCAAGTCATCTCTACCTGTGGCTTGAAAAGCAGCATTTTCATAGCTTCCGGGACTGTCAACCAAGAAATTTACGTGAATGAGTGTTTGAATAAACGTCTGCTGCCTTTTCTGAAGAAACACGGTTGTTCCGTACTGTTTTGGCCGGATTTGGCATCTTGCCATTATGGTAAAAAGGCCATGGAGTGGTACGCCGCCAACAACGTGCAGGTGGTTCCCAAGGACAAGAACCCTCCCAACACGCCAGAGCTCCGCCCAATTGAGAAATACTGGGCTATTGTCAAGCGGAACCTTAAGAAGACCAAAAAACTGCAAGGACGAGCAGCAGTTCAAGACAAACTGGCTTTCTGCGGCGAAGAAGGTGGACAAGGTGGCTGTACAAAATCTGATGGCAGGTGTCAAGCGTGAGGCCCGGCAATTCGGATTTGGAAAAGCGACAGCCTAACTGAATATTTTTCCTGAATTTTATACTAATTGAACTTGAACAAGTATATACGGCCGTAAGTTCGGCCAGGCCGAAACTTATGTACCCTCCATCATGGATTGCGTAGAAACTTCTTCTAAACACTGCCATCCACAATCGAATTACTTAAGTTGCGGTAACGCTTGCCGATGGCAAAGTATCTTAAAACCTCCTAACACCATCTTCTAAATTGTATGTAAGTCCATACGTGGTATATATTAAATCAAAAAAGATCGATCCAATACCTATATAATTCAGTTTGACAAAGTAGACATAAAATTTTGACAAAATTTTCTACAGAAATAAAATTTTAATAAAATTGTCTATAGAAATAAAATTTTCACAAAATTTTCTATAGAAATAAAAATTTTCCCAAAATTTTCTATAGAAAGAAAATGTTCACAAAATTTCTACAAAAATAAAATTTTGACAAAAATTTCTATAGAAATAAACTTTTGACAAAATTTTCTATAGAAATAAAATCTTGGTAGATTATTTTTGGCTTGAGTAGCAACCATGATTATGAACCGAATAAAATTTGAAAAAAAAAAAAATTCTATACAAATAAAATTTTGACAAAATTTTCTATAGAAATAAAATTTTGACAATGATGAAAATTTTATTATGAACCGAATAAAATTTTAACAAAATTTTCTCTAGAAATAAAATTTTGACAAAATTTTCTATAGAAATAAAATTTTGGTAGATTATTTTTGGCTCTAGTGGCAACCATGATTATGAACCGATATGGACCATTTTGCGTGTGATTGGACCTATTTTGGTATGGTTGTTAGTGACCATATACTTACACCACGTTCCTAATTTGAACCGGATCGAATGAATTTTGCTCCTCCAAGAGGCTCCGGAGGTCAAATCTGGAGAACGTTTTATATGGGGGCTATATATAATTATAGACCGATATGGACCAATTCTGGCACGGTTGTTAAATATCATATACTAACACCATGTTCCAAATTACAACCGGATTGGATGAAATTTGCTTCTCTTGGAGACTTCGCAAGCCAAATCTGGGGATCGGTTTATATGGGGGCTATATATAATTATGAACCGATGTGGACAAATTTTGCATGGTTGTTAGAGACCATATACCAACATCATGTACCAAATTTCAGCCTGATCGGATGAAATTTGCTTCTCTTTGAGGCTCCGCAAGCCAAATCTGGGGATCGGTTTATATGGGGGCTATATATAATTATAGACCGATGTGGACCAATTTTTCCATGATTGTTAGAGACCATATACCAACACCATGTACCAAATTTCAGCCTGATCGGATGAAATTTGCTTCTCTTTGAGGCTCCGCACGCCAAATCTGGTGATCGGTTTATATGGGGGCTATATATAATTATAGACCGATGTGGACCAATTTTTGCATGATTGTTAGAGACCATATACCAACACCATGTACCAAATTTCAGCCGGATTGGATGAAATATGCTTCTCTTAGAGGCTCCACAAGCCAAATCTGGGGATCGGTTTATATGGGGGCTATATATAATTAAGGACCGATATGGACCAATTTTTGCATGGTTGTTGGAGACCATATACCAACACCCTGTACCAAATTTCAGCCGGATCGGAAGAAATTTACTTGTCTTTTAGGCTTCGCAAGCCAAATCTGGGGATCGGTTTATAAGGGGGCTATATATAATTATGGACCCATGTGGACCAATTTTTCCATGGTTGTTAGAGACCATATACCAACACCATGTACCAAATTTCAGCCGGATCGGATGAAATTTACTTCACTTTTAGGCTTCGCAAGCCAAATCTGGGGATCGGTTTATATGGGGGCTATATATAATTACGAACCGATGTAGACCAATTTTTGCATGGTTGTTAGAGACCATATACCAACACCATATACCAAATTTCAGCCGGATTGGATGAAATATGCTTCTGTTAGAGGCTCCACAAGCCAAATCTGAGGGTCGCTTTATATGGGGGCTATACGTAAAAGTGGACCGATATAGCCCATTTTCAATACCATCCGACCTACATCGATAACAACTACTTGTGCCAAGTTTCAAGTCGATAGCTTGTTTCGTTCGGAAGTTAGCGTGATTTCAACAGACGGACGGACGGACGGACGGACGGACATGCTTAGATCGACTCAGAATTTCACCACGACCCAGAATATATATACTTTATGGGGTCTTAGAGCAATATTTCGATGTGTTACAAACGGAATGACAAAGTTAATATACCCCCATCCTATGATGGAGGGTATAAAAAGAAATGTAATTTGATTTTTTAAATAAACGATTTCACTGATTTACACGCGTTTTCCCTTGACCAAATTTTGATCGTATCACCCTTTAAATTTAGCTTATTTTTATTGGAATTATTTGCTTGTAGTTAAATTTTATTATTTTTATCGATATTTTCCACAGCTTAATGAAATCGTACTTTTTTTTAAGTATGTCTCAAAAATTTTATGAACTAAACGTGAGTATAAAGTTCAATGACCCTACACATAACTTCAATATGAACTAAAACAAATGAAAATTTTCGTACGATTCCCAAAAATAGTAAAAATGAACTACTATATGGTTAAAATGGTTATGATTTGACGCAAATGTTTTTCTTCTTTATATTTAGTTAATTTTTTCTTCTATGAGATGAAGAACTGCAGGTAAAAAGTACAACAAGGGCATTAAAATGTCCTGGTTTTAATAACGCTTTGTGGAAATCTCAAAATGTGGAGTACAATTTAGTTCAATTTTCGTGCGTGGTAGTTCATTCTTCCTATAAAACAGTTCACTTTTTTTTCGGTGTATAGAAATAAAATTTTTACAGCATTTTCAATTGAAATAAAAATTTGAAAAAAAATTTTCTGGGGAATTATAAATTAAATTGGGGATTTTTGGGGATGAAAGCGTCTTATTTTGGGGACAAGAGCCCGAAAAATACTGGCAACACTGCTTGGGAAGATTGCTTTAAACATGTTTAAAAGTAAAGTAAACAACAACAACAGATTTTACATTAAGAGACATATTTTTGTTCCATTTTTGTTGTTTTTTCCATTATTTTTTTGCTGGAAAATTTATAAAACGTTAGAAACATATCTGGAATAAGTTTTCAAACTTTTTTCCATCCCTTAAAATGTGTCAAAAATAGATTTTATACTAAGAGAAATATATTTTTTTTCCATCTTTGTTGTTTTTCCAATTTTGGTTTTTGTTGGGAACTTCATAATATTTTTGAAATATATGTGAAATACAAACATATTATTAATATGGGGAAAGTTGCTTAAAATATGATTTTCAAGGAAATTTTCATTTACGATGGAATGTAATTGAAATGTATTTAATTTGAAAATCAATTAAAATTTTCACAATGGTATAGATTTTTATTGCAGACAAACAAAAAAATGTAGAAATTGAATCCATTGAATTCCATTGACCCAGAAGACGTACTGTGACTATGGCTTTGTAGAACAAAAGCATTTGGAATTTAATACCTTTCTGTTGTTTTTTCTATTTTTTTTAACTATGTATTCGGCCAACTGTAGTTTTTTGCAATTATCATCGGTTCACCTGGTTGAACTTGCCTTCCTTGCGGACTTGGTCTTTTTTTGCTCTTCAGTTCAAAATGTCACTTTCGCGCATGCTAATCCAGGGAAAAAAACGATTTATTGTTCACACCACCCAAGTGGAGGAATTGGCTCCAGCAATAAATCTCTTTTTCTGTAAAAAATGGAAATGACATCTCGGACAAATTGTTGAAAGCTTGCGATGAGTAAAAAAAAACGAATATTAATTATCATAGTTCTTCGCCTCAAAAGAACAAAAAAAAAAAAAACAATTATGTTCACTCCGACCATTCAAACCTTAGTAGTAGCCACTACTAACTAAGACTAAACTATGCCATAAGAACGGTTTTGCATTCTTTAGTAGCGCTAAAGTATGAAGGGAACATCACTGGAGATATTGTACAAAAAAAATATTATAATAAAAGATTTTTTAACCAATCTTTTTGTTATTGCTGAAATGGAACTTAATTGAAATGTTCTTTAAACCGTTAAATATTAACATAATACATGATGTTATGCTATAAAAAATGACTGCTAAGATAAAATCGTCTGGATTGTTAATCACTGACCGAAGATATATTCATTCAGTTTTAAATGAATACAAAACAACTCCAGTTCAAATGAACCCGAACCCACATACACGGTCAATAAAATTCGATTTTATAGGGGTTACAGGTATACACGCAGAGAAGAAATATGATCACCTCCAAGAGTATAATGTGTACGCAATCCGTTTTTCAATTCGGCTGTAGATTCCAGATGCAAATGGAGAATTATACACTGATATTGGTGTTGGGAAATCTAAGCCATCAGGCAGTTATCATGGTGATCCAAATGATCTGAACGAAATGTGTTGCAATATTCCTGCCCCTCCGTAAGACATATCCTTCTATGACACGAATGACAGTGAAAGAGAAAACTTATCTGAAAAAAAACGATTTCGAGTTCAGCTGCGTAACCCACGATGGAGTCATGAGAGAATTATGGGTGATTGCAGCAGTTCGCCAGAACTGGTCTGATAAATGACGTTTCCTGGCAACCCGTCATTTCATTGGGTTCAGACCACCTCCCCATAATTCTCACCATTAACCGACCCTCCGATTTCATAACCTCTGAACGCCGGACGTTCATAAACCAAAAGAAAGCCAACTGGGAAGGCTTCAGAGAATATACAGATAGCCGCTTCAGTGAGCTCCCGTCCCCCTCTCATGTTCATGTTGCCCAGAGGGCGTTCCGGGACATCATCAACGCAGCAGCCGTTCGCTTCATTCCAGCTGGTCGAATTGCCCAAGTGAGGCCTAACTTTTTTGCACTGGATACAACATTTGTATGGGCTATCCAGAACATCGTTGCACTGGTGTTCTATCCAGAACATCTCATCAGTGCAAGTCGCGCCGATCTTGCCAGATTGCGTTTTGATAAAGTGACGCTTCATCGATTCACAATAGCACTTTATTGTGACTAATTTAGCGAAAAACATGAAATTCAAAGTGGTATAGTGTCATAAATAATCGCAGCAGTAAATATTTATTACTAATTGGAGCATTTCATACATTAAAAGTGCAAGATTTCACTTCTTTTCTGTGATTGTTTTTGAACAGCTGATGACAGTGTTGCATATTTTTGGAGATGTCCTGGATAAACGAGTACTCTGTTTTCTTTAATCCTTCACGGCTTAGGGTATCCAGTGCTAAAAGAAAACAGCCCTATAGTCGACGAGCACAAGCGGAACACATGGTTGGAGCACCTGAAGCAATGCAACCTAGGCACAGGAACAGGTAAATTGTGGTCAACAGTGAGAGCCCTCTCGTACCCCGCTACAAGGGATGATGGGATTTCAGTCACCTTTGGCGACGTAACTGTGACTGGTCCGAAGAGATACGCCAAATACTTCAACCGACAGTTTGTCGAGCATCCCGAGAAGGATAGAGCGAAAAGGAGAGCCACTCGACGCATACGTGGCCTCCGAGACGATGACACACCATAATTTACCGCAGCCAATGTCATCAACAGCGCGAAACCATCCAAGGCGCTGGGCCCCCACGGAATTTCAATGCTAATGCTGAAGCACCTGGGAATACTGGGAGTTGAGTATCTGACCAGACTCCTCAATTTGTCCTTGGAATCACTCATTATACCCGATGTCTGGAAGCTGGGAAGGGTGATTCCACTACTGAAGCCATGCAAAGAGTCGAGTAAAGGTGAATCGTACAGACCCATATCCCTTCTCTCGCCAGTAGCCAAGACACTTGAGGCACTACTCCTCCCTAGCCTTGTGGAGAATTTTCCAGCTGCCCACCATCAACATGGATTCCGTAAGGTACACAGTACGACGACAGCCTTACATGCCATTTCGACATATATCAATAGGGGACTTAAGCCGTGCCATAGGACGGTCATCGTGGCGCTTGACCTATCGAAAACATTCGATACGGTCAACCATGCCATATTATTCGAGGACATCGAGAATACGTCCCTACCGGCAGGAACGAAGCGTTGGGTTCTTAATCATATGTGTGGACGCCAGTCGTACGTGGAATTCAGGGACAAAAAGGTAAAACCAAGTAGAGTTAAACAGGGAGTTCCCCAGGATGGGGTGATTAAGTTCTACCTGTCCTCCATTCCACCCCCTCCTGACGGCGTCGAGATTGTATCATATGCGGAAGACTGTACAATCATGGCATCCAGGCCCATTGTTGATGACATATGCGATCGTTTAAACGTCTACATTGCTGATCTTACCAGTTATTTCACTGCCAGAAATCTGAGGATATCTGCCACCAAATCCTCAGCCACACTGTTTACTACATGGACGGCGGAAGTGCGTAGGCAGTTGAATGTTAGAGTCGATGGCGAAATAATTCCGACAGTGAACTACCCCAAGATAATCGGGGTAACATTCGACAGCCTTTTCTGGTCATCTGCCCATGCCACTGCAATATGTAATAAGATCCGTGGTAGAAACAAGGTCCTGAAGTTACTTGTCGGCAGTAATTGGGGTGCGGACAAAGAAACCTTGTTAACTACTTATAAGGCAATTGGCCGGTCAGTGGTAAACTATGCAGCTCCAGTGTGGACACCACAGACCAGTGACACGCAGTGGAATAACATACAGATCTGCCAGAACGCTGCCCTTAGAACTGCGACTGGGTGTCTCCGCAGCACACCCCTGGATCACCTTTATGTGTAGACAAAGATCATCCCTGTGCGAAGAGACAATTACATGTTGTCAAAGCAGTATCTCCTGGGTTGTTATCGCAGTAATCATTCAAACCACCATCTCATGGATACACAACCACCACCCAGGAACGTAAGGGTTGATATACATCGCGTGAGATCCAGCGTTACAAAAGAGAGTCTCTAGATCAAGCAACGTACCCGGCAGGTTTGAACAGGATTCATGAGGATACTGTAGCTGAAGCGGTGAGAAGCTACAAGGTTAATCCTGTTCTCGGAGTCCGTCCACCGCCCATAGCACCGGAGGAAAGAGACCTCCCACGGTAGACTAGGGTAGTTTTAGCCCAATTAAGATCAAGCAAGTGTAGCCGCCTCAATTCCTACTTATTAGTGATTGATAGCAGCGTAGCTGACGTATGTCCAATTTGCAAGCAAGGGCCACACGACACTTGTCATCTTTTCTCTTGCCCTGCTAAACCAACCCGACTTACCACCAGATCACTCTGGACGCACCCCACCTTAGTCGCAGAGTTCCTCGATCTGGCCACAAGCTGATGTACTAGAGCGTATAACATAAAAATGGATGAAATCACAATAAACTGTTACAACAACAACAGCATGAGAGTTTTTACATGGTTAAGTCAAATGCTATTGGACTGGATGGAATGGACCCCAGATTTAAACGAACACTACTCCCTCAAGTTGTACCTCTTTTCAACTACTTATTCAACACAATTCTAACTTGCAGCACTTATCCAGCATGCAAAGATTATTCCGATACCGGAAGGAAATTCAGAGTCACGACCCTTTACGCTATTTTGAGTTATGTTTCCAAAGTATTCGAAGAGATTTTACTATAAGATTATCTTCTTCATAGTAACTTGTTATCTGAAAGGCAGTCTGGATCACAGCTGTGTGAGTGCACTGTTTGAAGTATCAGAATCAATTGGGAGAAATGTTGATGAAAATCATGTTAGATTTCTTGTCCTGTTAGACCACTCAAAAGCTTTCGATACTGTTGATCACACAATGTTGTGTCTGAAACTTCAACGATTTTTTAATTTCTTACCTACTGCTACTTACGTGCTTTATAGAGGCACTCCCCAAGGAGGACTTCTATCACCTCTTCTTTGGAATATTGCTATAAACAACCTTCTTGTTTCCCTAGAAAAAGAAAGGATAAAAGTGGTGGCATATGCAGACGATGTAGCTCTAGCAGTCAGGGGAAAATACCCATCATTCCCACAATCAGAGATATTATACAGAAAGCCCTCCGGATGACTGAGAAATGGGCGAAAGAGAATGGTCTTGGGGTAAATCCTGCAAACACATAACTAGTCATGTACTGCAAAGATCGCAAAACTCCCACGGTTAAGCCCATATCCTTAGGGGGTATTGAAATTCCCTTTGGTGAGTGTCAAAAATACCTTGGCGGTTTTTGGACAAGAAGAAGAACTTTAGGCTTAATATTAAAGAAAGGGCGAGAAAAGCGACGGTAGCTTTGTACTCGTGTAAAAAGGCAATAGAAAAAAGTGGGGACTAAAACCGAAAATTGTGCATTGGCTATACACGGCAGTGGTTAGACCTATAATGCTATATGGTGTTGTAGACTGGTAGTGCCGGCCACCAACAGCCGACAAGTTTAGATAAAGTTCAACGTATGGCTTGCTTGTATATCTCAGGTGCATTCAGTAAGACAGGAACAGATTCCCTTAAAGTCATGCTGCATCTATTGCCTTTAGACATTTTGGCCCAACAGTCAGCTGCAACAACGGCTGTGTGGTTACGCGAGCTATCGCTGTGGTCGGAAAAAAAGGTACGGTCACAGTTCGGTCCTCACGACAAATTTAAAAGAGAATTGTGTCTTAAAAGTATCCTTACTTGTAACAGGTTGGCTGATAAGTCCCCGGTCTGACACATACATGGCATCGCTAGTATTAAATGCATATTATTTTTATATAGTACCAACCTTCAAATGATTCGTGTCAAAATTTGACGTCTGTAAGTCAATTAGTTTGTGAGATAGAGCGTCTTTTGTTATTGTGAAAAAATGGAAAAAAATGAATTTCGTGTTTTGATAAAATATTGTTTTCTGAAGGGGAAAAATACGGTGGAAGCAAAAACTTGGCTTGATAATGAGTTTCCGGACTCTGCCCCAGGGAAATCAAAAAAATTGATTGGTATGCAAAATTCAAGCGTGGTGAAATGAGCACGGAGGACGGTGAAGGCAGTCGATGCCCGAAAGAGGTTGTTACCAACGAAAATATCAAAAAAATGCACAAAATGATTTTGAATGACCGTAAAATGAAGTTGATCGAGATAGCAGAGGCCTTAACGATATCAAAGGAACGTGTTGGTCATCTCATTCATCAATATTTGGATATGCGAAAGCTCTGTGCAAAATGGGTGCCGCGCGAGCTCACATATGACCAAAAACAACAACGTGGTGATGATTCTGAGTGTTGTTTGCAGCTGTTAACTCGTAATACACCCGAGTTTTTCCGTCGATATGTGACAATGGATGAAACATGGCTCCATCATTACACTCCTGAGTCCAATCGACAGTCGGCTGAGTGGACAGCGACCGGTGAACCGTCTCCGAAGCGTGGAAAGACTCAAAAGTCCGCTGGCAAAGTAGTGGCCTCTGTTTTTTGGGATGCGCATGAAATAAGTTTTATCGATTATCTTGAGAAGGGAAAAACCATCAACAGTGACTATTATATGGCGTTATTGGAGCGTTTGAAGGTCGAAATCGCGACAAAACGGCCCCATATGAAGAAGAAAAAAGTGTTGTTCCACCAAGACAACGCACCGTGCCACAAGTCATTGAGAACGATGGCAAAACTTCATGAATTGGTTCCCCACCCACCGTATTCTCCAGATCTGGCCCCCAGCGACTTTTTCTTGTTCTCAGACCTCAAAAGGATGCTCGCAGGGAAAAAAAAATTGGCTGCAATGAAGAGGTGATCGTCGAAACTGAGGCCTATTTTGATGCAATACCGAAGGAGTACTACCAAAATGGTATCAAAAAATTGGAAGGTCGTTATAATCGTTGTATCGCTCTTGAAGGGAACTATGTTGAATAATAAAAACGAATTTTGACAAAAAAATGTGTATTTCTTTGTTAGACCGGGGACTTATCAGCCAACCTGTTATTCTCTGCTTCTTTGGCTCGAAATCAATTCCAAAATTTTTAAAATAAAGACAAAATCTTTGAAACCGGACATGCTTTTTTTCAGTGTAGAAACTCCTATAAAGTTGCAAGAAAGTTTATGATATATAGGTTTAATAATGATTAATTGTTTGCTTCAATAAATTTCTATCTCGAGATATAATTTGTTTAGTGAAAAAAAGAGCAAAAAACTAAAAACTAACGGGATATCTCAAAAACTGTTCCATAATTTTTTTTTTCGAATTTAGCCGATCAAAATACAGAAGAAAAGTCATATCTCATCAAATGTACATGAAAAAAAAATATTTTGTAAACTGGTGTTATGGTTTGGGACCAAAATCAATCACATTTTGAATTGAACTAATTAAAAACTTAATTGAAAGTACCGAAGAATTCTGTGCTACAGTTCTCAAAATTTTGCTAAAATTTTCCATTATCAGTTGTCACCAAAAGCCTTAGATTTAACTCTACACAGTACTGTTATCAAAAGAATAATAGAGACATTCTACTATGGACAGGTTATAACACCACATACTATAAGTTATAATAGTATGGACACAATAAACCCCACAATATAGAATGGGATCGGCTTCTTTCACTTGAACATATAAAAAAAAATGGTTTTTGAAAGAAAAGAAAAATGAAAACCTTAGTCAGACTATAATGACATGTTCCAACTGAAATATTAATAATTATAAGGGTTTTTTTTTGTTTGTTTTAACTATCTTTGTCTATCTGGCTGCTATGCTTTATGGTATTGTTGAAGAGAATAATTTATTGAAAACCAGAGGTGGAGCAGCATGGTGAGGTTATAGTAAATGAAAAAGAAACATTTTTGTTTTTTGTTTTCAAAAGAATTTTTATTATTACTTTTTCCTCCATTGGCATATGGGATTTATCCATCCAATATTCATTCTCTGGCTACTATCTATTAGACGAAGCCATTATATTTTCTATCGTACGATTAGAATGTATGAAGAAATTGTGTCAGTAGTGCAAAATCATATTTGAAAAATTTTATGCTAATTTGGTAGTAAAAATGTAATAATAAACCTTGAAGTATTTTTGTTTATACCCTCAACCATGGGCTTGTTTATAAGTCACTAAAGCAGATGGTGACTTTGTAAAGCTATAATTTGTAGTTTTTATAAAAAAATGACTACCAGAAATTTTGATTTTAGATCTCACATCCAGAGAAGGAACATGATCACCTCAAACATGTTTTAAGAGCAAAATGTTATTTTTGGACGGGGAACATGCAACATGTTTGTCGCAACCGTGATATATTCTCGAAAATTATGCCTGATTTCGGCAATCACGTATATGTTTTCCGAGAAAAGAACATGATTGCGATAAAAATGTTCCCTGTTCACCGTCCAAATATAACATTTTACTCTTGAAACATGTTTGAGGTGATCATATTCCGTCTCTGCGTGCAAAATATAAATATACCAATTGACTCTGAATTAAAGGGTGTTTGTTTTTTAGCTATTATCTTTTTGGCAACACTTGTGTAAGCAGCTGACGCACGTTTCGTTGTGTTTTGTTTCACTGTCAAACAACTCCAGTTTGGTCCATAATTTAACCATGAATCGTCTTACAAACGAACAACGCTTGCAAATTATTGAAATTTATTATCAAAATGTGTTCTCTGTTAAGAAAGTTCATCGTGCGCTTTTTTTTTTCGTTCAGCGGCGGAGCTCGTTTTTGATTTAATGGGTAAGTAAATAAACAGAATTATCGATTTTCGAGTGAAAATTAGTCAGAAGCATTGCAAAGGCTAAGGGGGGCAAAAGAAAGCAGCTGATTTTTGATCAATTTAGAATCTTAATATATTAACTAATAAACCACAAAAAATCCCATTCGAGACTTCAGGGGGGAACACAACTAAAACTCTACATAAAATTTACATATAAGAACGAACGGACACGAAACAATGAGACTGACAAAAATTGATTTTAAAACAAATTTAAAACAATTTGTACACACTTTTTATACCCGCCACCATAGGATGGGGGGTATATTAACTTTGTCATTCCGTTTGTAACACATCGAAATATTGCTCTAAGACCCCATAAAGTATATATATTCTGGGTCGTGGTGAAATTCTGAGTCGATCTGAGCATGTCCGTCCGTCCGTCTGTTGAAATCACGCTAACTTCCGAACGAAACAAGCTATCGACTTGAAACTTGGCACAAGTAGTTGTTATTGATGTAGGTTAGGTTAGGTTAGGTTAAAGTGGCAGCCCGATTAAGATTCAGGCTCACTTAGACTATTCAGTCCATTGTGATACCACATTAACTAAAAGTACCTATTACATATGGGCACTTCTAGTTTTAACCGCTGAACCTTCTTGATTATTTTTCTTTGTTGAACCAACCAGATTGTTCCAAAAACAGTAGCAGACTGCTTAAGTTAACGTTTTCCAGATCCGCCAGTAATCTGAAGCTATATGCTCCTAAAAGTTGCTTGCGCTTTACACAAAATGCAGGACACTCACACAAGAGGTGTTTAATTGATTCTTTTTCCTCCGCATCATGACAGCTCATACAATAGTCATTATACTTCGCGCCAATAGTTTTTGCAAAATCGCCTATCAGGCAGCGACCCGTTATAGCAGATATCAGGAGTGATATCTGACGTCTCGAGAACATTAGCATATCTAGTGTGCGGTTTAAGTTGAAATGGGGCCATATTTGCTTGGTGTCGTTACAACCCTTGCAATTCTCCCATCGAACATTTGCCATCATAACAGCCTTCTCACGCAGCATGAGCTTGCAGGTAGCTAGGGGCATACCAACAAATTCTAGTTCCCCTGGAATATGTAAGGTAGTCCCTAGCCTTGCCAACTCATCCGCTTCGCAGTTCCCCGGTATGTTCCTATGGCCAGGCACCCATATTAGGTGAATATTGTACTGCTCAGCCATCTCATTGAGAGATTTGCGGCAGTCGATGGCCGTTTTCGAGTTGAGGAACACAGAGTCCAAGGATTTTATTGCAGGTTGACTGTCTGAGTATATATTAATGCCCACATTTTTTGGAACATTACTTCTCAGCCAATTCGCCACCTCTCTTATTGCTAATATTTCAGCCTGAAAAACACTACAGTGATTAGGTAATCTTTTCGCTATTCGAAGTTCCAGATCATTAGAATATACTCCGAACCCCACTTGTCCATCCAATTTGGAGCCATCAGTGTAGAAATCTATATATTCTTTATTCCCCGGGGTCTGTGTGCACCACGCCTCACTGTTGGGGATTAGAGTCTCAAACTTTTTGTCGAAAAGTGGACTCGCCAAAGTGTAATCCACTACGTTAGGCACATCTGGCATTGTTTTGAGGACAGAACTGTGACCGTAACCTTTTTCCGACCACAGCGATAGTTCGCGCAACCGCACAACCGTTGTTGCAGCTGACTGTTTGGCCAAAATGTCTAAAGGCAATAGATGCAGCACGACATTAAGGGAATTTGTTCCTGTCTTGCTGAATGCGCCTGAAATACACAAACACGCCATACGCTGAACTTTATCTAAACAAGTCGGTTTCTGAAGTGCCGGCCACCAGACTACAACACCATATAGCATTATAGGTCTAACCACTGCCGTGTATAGCCAATGCACAATTTTTGGTTTCAGTCCCCACTTTTTTCCTATTGCCTTTTTGCACGAGTACAAAGCTACAGTTGCCTTTCTCGCCCTTTCTTCAATATTAAGCTTAAAGTTCAGCTTCCTGTCCAAAATAACGCCAAGGTATTTTGCACATTCACCAAAGGGAATTTCAATACCCCCTAAGGAAATAGGCCTAACCGTGGGAGTTTTGCGATCGTTGCAGTACATGACTAATTCTGTCTTTGCAGGATTTACCCCAAGACCATTGTCTTTCGCCCATTTCTCAGTCATCCGGAGGGCCCTCTGAATAATATCTCTGATTGTGGATGGGAATTTTCCCCTGACTGCCAGAGCCACATCATCTGCGTATGCCACCACTT
Organism: Haematobia irritans; assembly: GCF_050003625.1. Taxonomy (NCBI): domain Eukaryota; kingdom Metazoa; phylum Arthropoda; class Insecta; order Diptera; family Muscidae; genus Haematobia; species Haematobia irritans. The sequence continues at coordinate 110,480,372 of NC_134400.1, forward strand.
TTATCCTTTCTTTTTCTAGAGTAACCAGAAGGCTATTTATAGCAACATTCCAAAGAAGAGGTGATAGGACTCCTCCTTGGGGAGTGCCTCTGTTCACATACCTTTGTATGTTTGCTTGTCCTAGTGTGGCTGAAATACGTCTCTTCATTAGCAGTTCGTCTAACAGCCTGAGTATACATGGATCAACATTCAGAGTTGTCAGTCCATTTAATATCGAGCTCGGATGGACATTATTGAACGCCCCTTCGATGTCTAGAAACGCCACGATTGTGTATTCTTTGACAGATAGTGAGCTTTCAATAAAGCTGACTAGTTCATGTAGTGCGGTCTCAGTAGACCTGCCCTTCGAGTATGCATGCTGTCGTTTCGAGAACAAACTTGAATCGATGCTAGTTCTAAGATAAATATCTATCATCCTCTCCAGAGTCTTAAGTAGGAATGAGGATAAGCTGATTGGTCGGAAATCCTTCGCCCTCGAGTGAGAGGCTTTTCCCGCTTTAGGTATGAAAACGACTTTTGTTTCCCTCCACTTTCCTGGGATATATGATAAGTTGATACATCCTTTATATATCACCGACAACCAGGGGATAATTTTGTCAGTTACAGCTTGTAACTCCGCCGGAGTAATTCCATCAGGTCCAGGGGATTTGAATGGTCCAAAGCTATTTAGCGCCCATCTTATTCTAGTTTCCGATACAATTTCCTCGACAGGAAACGACCGCTGAGCAACTGTGGCACCGCCAGTACATGGTTCAACCGTCTGATTTCCAGGAAAATGTGTGTCCAATAGTACCTCCAGCGTCTCCTTACTGGACGTTGTCCAATTGCCCTCCGATGTTTTAATGAAACCTGGAGCGGAGTTGGTGGATGCTAGAACCTTCCGTAGTCTGGAAGCCTCGGACGTATTCTCAATACTGCTGCAGTAAGCATTCCAAGAGTTATGCTGAGCCTTTCTCAGTTCTCGCTTGTATCCTCTCAGATTCTTCTTGTAAGCGTCCCAGTCCTCAGGGGCTCTGGTGGACTTTGCCTTGTTAAAGAGCTTCCTGCAGGATTTCCTCATATTACTTAATTCCGTAGACCACCATAGTGGTCGATGTTTCCCCCTTGGCTTTCCTCTAGGGCATGCAGCTTTCAGTGAGATGTTGAAGGCCTTAGTAATCCGCTCCACTGCGTGTTCGATATCTTGCACATTTCTCATATTTGTCTCTGTTATTTCCGGTATCATCATATTGAACGATTCCCTATACCTATTCCAGTCAGCTTTCCTAACATTTGGCGGAAATATGATCTTGGTGATATGAACATCAAATTTGAAACTGATGTAGCGATGATCTGAGAAGCTGTGTTCACTTAAAACCTGCCACTCAGATATCATTTCATTTAGTTCTTGCGAGGCCAAGGTGATGTCCAAAACCTCTTGCCTGTTTTTAGTGACAAAGGTTGGGACATCTCCCTTGTTGCAAACTACCAGATTAGTACGCAAAATAAACTCTATTAGCGACTCTCCCCTTGCATTAGTATCACTACTTCCCCATATACTATGATGTGCATTCGCATCGCATCCCATAATGAGTTTCGCCTTTGTTTTCAGTGACTCCTCCACTAAGGTCTTAACGGCATATGGAGGCATCTCCCTGTCATGTCCCATGTAGACCGAAGATACCCAATATTTGCATTTGGCTATTTCTAAACTTGCAACGACAGTGTCTGTATTGCACATTGAGGGAAGCAGAAACAAATTGAGCTCGTTTTTAGCAATTATACAGGCTCGATTTACATCATTACCAGTATACTGCAATAGTTTGAACCCCGGAGTACTTAATTCACATATTTTGTTTTTGTAAACATATGGTTCTTGAATAAGAACTATATCTATGTCCCCTTTCATCAGGAGAACTTTTAAGGCAGCACATGCAGCCTTACAATGATGAAGATTTATCTGGAGGATCCGTAGGACCATCGAGATTTTCAACAACCGTCACATCAGCCGCTTCGATCGAGTCATCAAGAATGTCCTCTTCAGAGATATCGGTGACTCTCGCAATAACCATAGGTTCGACTTTGGTGAGTTCTGAGGCAATAGAAGCCTCCTCACGCATACGGTATCTATCCATGTCTTCAACTTTGGTATCTCCCTCGACTTCGCAAGAGGATCCGCTTACTTCTGATTCAGACAGAGGCTTGTCCATTTCTGAATCCTTTAGCTGATCGTTTTTATACACCTTCATTTGGATATAATGAAAGCCATAACATACACGGCCCTGGGACTTTGCCAGATGTGGCAAAGACTGAGTGTTCAATATAAACACTGCATGCCGTCTTGGTCCATCCACTTCATCCAAACGGCCAACCTTCCAATCAGCTGTTGGAAGATCTGGATTGCATCGTTTCAGTCTATTTAAAATAGATTCAGGGTCAGAAGGGTTTGCAGGTATCCAGGCATGTGCTCTAGGTCTAGCCGGTATGTCTTTCTTCTCGACTAACTCTAGAGCAGCTCCTTCCCAAACTTCACCAATTAGTATCAGAGCAGCTTTAAAACATTCTATAGACCTCTGGTCCTCAAATGCGACTAGCTTAAATCGTCCTTGATACCAACCAGCCTCTTGGTGTCGAGGATCTGGGCCGGGAAACTTTTCCAGCACCTGTGAGTAGACGCCAGACAAAGCATTCTCAATTTCCCCCCATTTTTGCTTTGGAACCATACCGTCCAATGCTCCTTTATTAATGATAGCCATCACAAGGCTATCTTTAGCAACTGAGGCAAACGATCTTTGATCCCTTTTGGAGGATGGCAGCTCATCCGGCGATCGTTCCCTTTTTCCAGTCTCAAGAATTCCTTGAGCCCATTTTAAGGAATCGCTTTGTTTAGCCGACAACGTGCTTGGGTCGACTGATCCTAACTTCTTTAGGATAAACAAAGCATTTCTGCGTTCCTTGAATCTCTTTCGTGAGGGATTACCTCCTTTTGATGTCGTTACCTTAGAAAAAGTTCGACTTGTCAGTGTGTCGCCACCTGTCGACCCGTCTACAGGTCGACTAATTGGGCCTAACTCTTGGTCATTGCCCAGATTTATAACTCCAGTCGATACCCGTCCACTGGGCCCTGAAGTTAGCAACCCAGTGGATGACTTGGAATTTCGCTGCATGGTGGCTTAATATCCCACCACACTTGAAATTCGTAGTAGGTACCTATTACTATGAGTTTATCCGCTATTGAAAAAACACGTCCGTTCCGTTCGACGGTTGAATAGGAATTCATTATTGATGTAGGTCGGATGGTATTGCAAATGGGCCATATCGGTCCACTTTTACGTATAGCCCCCATATAAACGGACCCCCAAATTTGGCTTGCGATTTCTCTAAGAGAAGCAAATTTCATCCGATCTGGTTGAAATTTGGTACGTGGTGGTAGTATATGATATTTAACAACCATGCCAAAAGTGGTCCATATCACTCCATAATCATTTATAGCCCCCATATAAACCGATCCCGAGATTTGGTTTTGGAACCTCTTGGAGGAGCAAATTTCATCCGAGTGAGTTGAAATTTGTGGATGACAGTCTTTCGTAGAAATTTCTACGCAATCCATGGTGGAGGGTACATAAGATTCGGCCTGGCCGAACTTACGGCCGTATATACTTGTTTATTTTAAAATATAGTTAATACCATTTAATTCAATAATCATTTCGATTTAACTAACACATCGAAATATCGATTTCCGACTGTATAAAGTATATATATTCTTGATCAGGGAGAAATTCTAAGACGATTGAGCCATGTCCATCTGTCTGTCTGTCTGCTGAAATTTGGCACAAACTCGTCTTTTGTCTGCAAGCAGGTGAAGTTCGAAGATGGGCTATAACGGTCCAGGTTTTTATATAGTCCCCATATAAACCGATAATGCCAACTTAATATCGACCTTAAAGGTAACAAGTATAAACGGCCGTGAGTTCGGCCAGGCCGAATCTTATGTACCCTCCGCCAAGGATTGCGTAGAAACTTCTACGAAAGACTGTCATCCACAATCGAATTACTTGGGTTGTGGTATCTTAAATCGTGAGTTAGTCCATACATTGTATATATTAGACAAAAAAGGTATGTGTAGGTAAGTCTACAAATAATTACGAATCGATATGGACTTTTGCACGGTACGTAGGGAGCCAGAATTGAAATATGGGGGTCGCTTATATGGGGGCTATATACAATTATTGATATGGACTAATTTTTGTGTGATTGGGGATCGATTTATCTGAGGGCTATATATAACTATAGACCGATATGGTCCTAGTTAGGCATGGTTGTTAACGGCCATATACTACCACCACGTACAAAATTTCAACTAGATCGGATGAATTTTGCTTCTCCAAGAGGCTCCGGAGTTCAAATCTGGGGATCGGTTTATATGGGGGCTATATATAATTATGGACCGATATGGACCAATTTTTGCATGGTTTTTAGAGACCATATACTAATACCACGTACCAAATTTCAGCCGTATCGGATGAAATTTGCTTCTCTTTGAGGCTCCGCAAGCCAAATCTGGGGATCGGTTTATATGAGGGCTATATATAATTATGGACCGATGTGGACCAATTTTTGCATGGTTGTTAGAGACCATATACTAACACCATGTACCAAATTTCAACCGAATCGGATGAATTTTGCTCTTCGAAGGGGCTACGGAGGTCAAATCTGGGAATCGGTTTATATGGGGGCTACATATATTTATGGACCGATATGGACCAATTTTTGCATGGTGGTTAGAGACCATATAATAACACCATGTACCAAATTTCAGCCGGATCGGATGAAATTTGCTTCTCTTAGAGGCTTCGCAAGCCAAATCTGGGGAACGGTTTATATGGGGGCTATATATAATTATAGACCGATGTGGACCAATTTTTGCACAGTTGTTAACCATATACTAACGCCACGTACCAAATTTCAGCCAGATCGGATGGAATTTGCTTCTCTTAGAGGCTCCGAAAGGCAAATCGGGGGATCGGTTTATATGGGGGCTATATATAATTATGGACCGATGCGGACCAATTTTTGCATGATTGTTAGAGACCATATAATAACACCATGTACCAAATTTCAGCCGGATCGGATGAAATTTGCTTCTCTTAGAGGCTTCGCAAGCCAAATCTGGGGAACGGTTTATATGGGGGCTATATATAATTATAGACCGATGTGGACCAATTTTTGCACAGTTGTTAGAGACCATATAATAACACCATGTACCAAATTTCAGCCGGATCGGATGAAATTTGCTTCTCTTAGAGGCTTCGCAAGCCAAATCTGGGGAACGGTTTATATGGGGGCTATATATAATTATAGACCGATGTGGACCAATTTTTGCACAGTTGTTAGAGACCATATAATAACACCATGTACCAAATTTCAGCCGGATCGGATGAAATTTGCTTCTCTTAGAGGCTTCGCAAGCCAAATCTGGGGAACGGTTTATATGGGGGCTATATATAATTATAGACCGCTGTGGACCAATTTTTGCACAGTTGTTAGAGACCATATACTAACACCATGTACCAAATTTCAGCCGGATCGGATGAAATTTGCTTCTCTTAGAGGGTCTGCAAGCTAAATTTGGGGGTCCGTTTATATGGGGGCTATACGTAAAAGTGGACCGATATGGCCCATTTGCAATACCATCCGACCTACATCAATAAAAACTACTTGTGCCAAGTTTCAAGTCGATAGCTTGTTTCGTTCCCAAGTTAGCGTGATTTCAACAGACGGACGGACGGACATGCTCAGATCGACTTTGAATTTCACCACGACCCAGAATATATATACTTTATGGGGTCTTAGAGCAATATTTCGATGTGTTACAAACGGAATGACAAAGATAATATACCGCCATCATTTGGTGGAGGGTATAAAAATGAAGTTAAGTACAAAAGACGATAAATTTTAAATGCATTTAAAATGGTAGTAAAAAACTGTTCACGCCTAGAAAAATGTATTACACATACATTACATTATTTATGTATGTTTATACTCTACTCCACGTTCTTCTTTTGTTAGAGTTTTTGAATTCCTTTCAAAACTTTTATACCAAAAACAGTTTTTTGTTACAAAATTGTTATTTTTGCAATGAAAAAGTTATATTTTATCCAAAAGCTCAGTCCATTTCGTTTATATCAAGCACTGTTTCTGACTGTAAATCTGTAATAACCCACATTTCAAAGTTTCATTATAAAAATTTAATGTAGTATAAATATAAATTTGCAAATTAAAAAAAAAAATTGTTCGGTCGGAGCAGTTATTGAACCCACGACCCGTTGCATGCAAGGCAGACATGCTTACCACTGCTCCACGTGGCCAACAAATGTATGTTTCTGTTAAATAATGTTATGTTTGCATGGGCTCGTGGGCGCCGCAAACTATGCTATATAAATGTAACTTATAACGATAATTGTCTACTGGTGACTATAACAGCTACGTTGCCCAGTGGATAGTGTGTTGGCTTACAAACTGTATGGTCCTCGGTTCGATTCTCCGTCCAGGCGAAAGGTAATATTTATAAAATTGAATAATTTCTTCAACATTATTTGTATTACAGACAAGTAAGTAATGTAGAAAGTCGGGCGGGGCCGACTATATCATACCCTAAACCACCCTTTTTGAAAATCATAAGCATTTGTGGGGTAACATTGATATAGGTCTGGGAGATAAACCGCAGTTGCATATTTGAGAAAATTAAGGGGTACTTGTTTATGGGTGCTTTGTCTCAATCTGACAATAGCTCATAGTCAGTCTTGCCAGGGAAAATGTTCGGTTTATCCTACAAGGACAAAAAAAGTTCCCTACTTTCCCATACATTCTCAAACAATTTTCCCTACAATATTTTTCGTTAAATTTAAACAAATTTTACTAAACAAAAATGGTTCTTAATACTTTATTATCTTAAAACATGAAAGTGCTACGTATATAACCTAGAAAATAAATTTGTATTACCATCACTGTTGCCACAGTTGGTAGAATTCTACCCAAAATAGAATTTTTTTTGTGAAATCTGTATAAAAATAAAATTTTGGAAAAAGTTTCTATAAACAAATTGTTGTCAGAAATTTTTCTATAGAAATAAAATTTTGACTATAAATTTTATAGAAATAAAATGTTGAGAAACAATTCCATAGAAATAACATTATTATAGAAATAATATTTTGAAAAAAATTGCTATTGAAATAATTTTGAAAAAAATTTTCTATAGAAATAAAATGTTGACAAAATTTTCTACAGGAATAAAGTTTTGACAAAAATTTCTATAGAAATATTTTTTTTGGTAGATTTGTGGTAATCTTCAAATATTGTTAGATTTTTTTTGGCACGAGTGGTAAATGTTGTTAAAGATCAAGCCTTGCCGGCTTCTAATTTCCTCCTCTAATTTCTAATTTCCTCCTCAAAATGTAAAAATTATTACAAATTGCGTTGAGTGAAAATGTCCCTACATTTTGGTCCAACGTGCCTACAAGACGCTAAATATTAGTAAAACCCTATATAGGGAATTTCCCCTACTTCTAGCAACACTGGCTGTAGTTGATATTGCACCTACGGAGTTAGTATGCCACTAATATTGAGCCCATTATTAAAAAAGAGAAAATCGTTCAATTAGTGTAGGTAATAAATCTAAATTTGTAAAAATCGACCAATATTCTTATGTAAGAGCTACAAGTACGATCGGCTAGTACATCAAAATTTGAAATTTGAGTAACATTGGTTAATAAATAAGATTACTATGGCCAAATTTGGGAAAATCGAGCGATACATATATATGGAAGCTATATCTAACTCTGAACCAATTTGCAATATATTTTACCTTGTGCAAGATTTGAGTGAGATCAGTTAAGAGATGAGGCCTGTATGGTCAAACATAAGGTTACTAGGGGCGAATTTTTCAAAATCGGGCGATACATATATGGGAGCTATATCTACATGTGAACCGATTTCGATGAAATTTTGCACATATAGTTAGTACTATAGAGGACTGGTTCTAGCCAACTTTGAGTAAGATCGGTTAATAAATAAGGGTTCTATGGCCAAATTTGGGAAAATCGGGCTATACATATATATGGGAGCTATATCTAAATCTGAACCGATTTCGATGATTTTTTGCACATATAGTTAGTGCTGTAAAATACTACATTTAGCCAAATTTGAGTAAGATCGGTTGATAAAAATAGGGTTTTATGGCCAAATTTGGGAAAATCGGGCTATACATATATATGGGAGCTATATCTAAATCTGAACCGATTTCGATGATTTTTTGCACATCTAGTTAGTGCTATAGAAGATTACATTTAGCCAACTTTGAGTAAGATCGGTTGATAAATAAAGGTTTTGTGGCCAAATTTGGGAAAATCGGGCGATACATATATATGAGAGCTATATCTAAATCTGAACCGATTTGGATGAAATTTTGCAGACTTGAAGGGCGATGAAAAATATTACCTTTTGCCAAATTTGGTGACGATCCGTTTGTAAAAAAGCGCAACGTGACCCCATTTGTCGAAATCGGGCGATACATATATATGGGAGCTATATCTAAATTTGATCCGATTTCTTCCAAATTCAATAGTGTTCGTCCTTGTGCCCAAAAAACTCCTTGTACCAAATTTCATCAAAATCGGTTAATAATTGCGACCGGAATCCTGTGAACAACAAATACATGGCCAGACGGACGGACAGACACAAAGCGCTAGATCGACTCAGGAGTCGATCGGTATATATTATATGGGGTCTAAAATCAATATTTCTGGTAGGCACATTTTTTGGCAGATCAAACTTATTATACCCTGACCATGACTATGTGGTTTAGGGTATAAAAAAGGTGCCAAGAACTAAAAAATTTCGTGGAAGTGAAAATTATGTTAGGGAATGAGCACAATTTTCTTTGGGGAAAATTCTTCCAAGCATATAATATTTTTGCACTCAAAATGCTTCCAAACATATAATAAGTTCACATAAAACAAACATATTAATGTTTCGGCAGTATCCAATAATATATGTGCTTCCTGCAAAATATGTTTGGAACATATGTTAGAGAAGCGATTTTTTTTGAGGGAATATTTAAACTTAAGCATATCAAATTTTTGGCCTTATCATAAAACAGTTTTCCGAAACAACATACAAGTGGTTTCACAGAAATTGTTCTATTTTGATTCTTTTGCTGTGTTATGTTGATATCTTTCGTCAACTCTCCCGGTTTCCATCTCTATTTTTTCTCTATACTCTCTCACTCTCTCTCTGTCGCTTGGAATGAAATATCACAACATATGTATGTTTAGTCGAAATTTGTAAATTTATATATGTTTGCATTCACACATATGATTTTTATGAAACATTCATGCCCCAAACATAATATATTCTAACATATTAATATAGATGTCCCAAACATTTTATGTTAGTTTAGGAACATTACATGTTTGCACTTAAATATATTGTGTTTTAAAATTGTGCCCGAAACACATTTTGTTTATATCGGCACATATGAAAAACATATTTTTCTAACAGTGTATAGATCCCTAATATAGCCTCGATACTGGTTAGCCCATATGTGGGAAACTATTCGAGGTGAATTGACCAGATATTATTCAGGACAAAAATTCAAAACGTAGACTATAGCACTTTTCCATTTTCGACTGTTTTTAAATAGAAAGCTTAAAATTTTTAATTTTAATTCATCCTAAAAATTTATAATTTGCTTAGCTGAGGCCGAAAATAAAAAATTTAACTCGCGAATTTATCCTCACACCCTTAAGGTGGGTATTAACAGTCAATTTTTCACGGTTACTCTTCATTAATACTTTACTTTAATGGAAATAAACATTTTCAATTGTTGCCTTGGATCATTCCTCAACAAGTATGTAATAAAATTTGCCAAAAAAAAGATATGATTTTATACTGTTTGCAGATTTATGTTTGATTTTAGCGACTAAACTTGAACTTGGTACCCACTTTTAATAAACAAATTGAAGTTAGATTATGGGGGTAACTAATGGGTTAAATGAATTTGTAAAGATATAAAAATATTTGTTATCTCTCTCCAAATCACGTCAAATAGAATTATTAAGACCAACAATACATTATGAATTCATTTGCTGAGAAATTCTTCCATAATTTTAAAATAAACTGAGAAATTTCTTTAAAGTTTAGATTCTCATGCTGAATATTTATTTGGGCTAATTTTATAAAAAAAAAAAATGTTTATTAAAAGGGTACTCACGACATATTTGAAATTATTAGAGATAAATAAAAAAAAATCCAAATGTACCTGAAAGAAAAAGAGAAATCGGATATGTTAGACATAAAGGTAATTATATATAGAAGAGTCAATTTTCGTGAACTGCTTAAATAGAGGACAAAAGAATTATTATAGTACACAAATAGAGCTAAATATTGGGCAAAGAAAGAATCATTCAATTAAGGCTGGATATGAAATGAATGAAGATTTATGAAGGAACGTAAACCAAGCAACCACAAACGGTACTTAAAGAAATTTATTAATTCAAATAACTAAATTAATTAAACTAAAAAACGATCTCAAACCTGAATAGTTATTTTCTATTTAATAAAAGAAAGATCGAATAAAATCAAAATTTCTAAAAAAAAATATCTATCACAACCATAATATAAAAACAAGTATATACAGCAGTAAGTTCGGCCGGGCCGAATCTTAAATACCCACCACCATGAACCAAATATTAGGGTTTCCTTTGAAATTTCAGGAGGGCTTGAGGACTTGAGGACACTTCCCGAAGATAAATTTAAAGATTTCACCTATGAGGACTATATCAGATTCTGGATTTATAAGAACTATTTTTGTTTGAGTTTTAGAGGAATCATTAACATCTCTTGTAAGTGTGCAAGAAAATTATAAAATAACGTCTTGATCTTAAATCTGTAGAAGTAAAATCTGGAAATTTTACATAGAGTTTCAAGCAACTTTCATGATCAGTGCGCCTTCTACACCCTCAAGAAGTGAAGTCGGTCTATATGGAGACATTACCAAATGGACCGATAAAAACTTAATCCGATACACGTTTTTGTGAGCCTAAAATACGAGAATATTTACAATTTCAGGCAAATCAGATAAAAACTACGGTTTCTAGAAATCCAAGGAGTTAAATCGGGAGATCGTACTTATGGGGGCTATACTAAAATATGGACCGATACTCACCGTTTTCGGCACACCTCTTTATGACCCGAAAATACCTCTAGATTTCCAATTTCAGGCAAATAGGATAAAAACTTCGGATTCTAGAAGCACAAGAAGTAAAATCGGGAGATCGTACTTATGGGGGCTATACTAAAATATGGACCGATACTCACCGTTTTCGGCACACCTCTTTATGACCCGAAAATACCTCTAGATTTCCAATTTCAGGCAAATAGGATAAAAACTTCGGATTCTAGAAGCCCACGAAGTAAAATCGGGAAATCGGTCTATATGGGGGCTATACCAAAATATGGACCGATACTCACAATTTTTGGCACACGTATTTGTGGTCCTAAAATACCTCTAGATTTCCAATTTCACACAAATTGGATAAAAACTACGGTTTCTATAAGCCCAAGACCCCAAATCGGGAGGTCGTTTTATATGGGGACCATATCAAAACATGGACCGATACTCACAATTTTTGGCACACGTATTTGTGGTCCTACAATACCTCTAGATTTCCAATTTCAGGTAAATTGAATAAAAATTTCGGTTTCTATAAGCCCAAGAAGTAAAATCGGGAGATCGGTCTATATGGGGGCTATACCAAAATATGGACCGATACTCACAATTTTTGGCACACGTATTTGTGGTCCTACAATACCTCTAGATTTCCAATTTCAGGTAAATTGAATAAAAACTGCGGTTTCTATAAGCCCAAGATGTAAAATCGGGAGATCGGTCTATATGGGGGCTATACCAAAACATAGTCCGATACTCACCGTTTTTGGCACACCTCTTTATGGTCATAAAATACATCTAGATTTCAAATTTCAGACAAATTGGATAAAAACTACGATTTCTATAAGCCCAAGATCCCAAATCGGGAGGTCGGTTTATGTGGGGACTATATCAAAACCTGGACCAATATAGCCCATCTTCGAACTTGACCTGCCTGCAGACAAAAGATGAGTTTGTGCAAAATTTCAGCACGATTGCTTCATTATTGAAGACTGTAGCGTGGTTACAACAGACAGACAGACGGACAGACGGACATCGTTATATCGTCTTAGAATTTCTCCCTGATCAAGAATATATATACGTTATATAGTCGGAAATCGATATTTCGATGTGTTACAAACGGAATGACAAACTTATTATACCCCCGTCACCATTCTATGGTGGTGGATATAATAAATATGCACATGTGTGTGGGGGATTTCAAATTATGACAGTAGAGTATAATTGATCCAACTAAAAAAATTAATTTATACAATTAATTTTTTATACCCTCCACCATAGGAAGGGGGTATATTAACTTTGTCATTCCGTTTGTAACACATCGAAATATTGCTCTAAGACCCCATAAAGTATATATATTATGGGTCGTGGTGAAATTCTGAGTCGATCTGAGCTTGTCCGTCCGTCCTCCGTCTGTTGAAATCACGCTAACTTCCGAACGAAAGACGCTATCGACTTGAAACTTGGCACAAGTAGTTGTTATTGATGTAGGTCGGATGGTATTGCAAATGGGCCATATCGGTCCGCATTTACGTATAGCCCCCATATAAACGGACCCCCAAATTTGGCTTGCGATTGCTCTAAGAGAAGCAAATTTCATCCGATCCGGCTAAAATTTAGTTCATGGTGTTGGTATATGGTCTCTAACAACCATGCAAAAATTGGTCCACATCGGCCCATAATTATATATAGCCCCCATCATTAGCGTAGCTAGACAATTTTCCTACGGGGGGCTATAGCCCCCCTAGCTAAAAATTTATAGACTGAACTTATAGGATCAATTATTGTTTTATTTCATAAAAAAGAATACAAAAATAGACATCAAAATAATATATAATAAAGCAACTTAAAGTAGTTCCACACTTTTCCCAGCAAAAAAATTGGGATTTGTTTTAAAGGCACAACTTTAAAAGCACTTCCAAAAATGTCCTCACAAAGAAGTTAATTATATTAACTGCACAGGAAGTTTTTTACTTCAGTTTTTTCATATTTTAATGCGTAATTTTTGTTTTCTTTTTTCAAATAGTTTAAAAAAGAGTAAGAATAAATAAAATGGTAAAAATTATTCAAATTTTGCCACAAAAATGCTAAATCCATTATAGAAAAATCGATAATTTTTGAAAATATTCAAACAAGCGTTAGAATGCATTAAAAATCATAAAAAAATATAAAAAATATTATAAATTAATGTTTCTTGAAGCTCGAGGTCTTTATAAATATTTATATAATTCTAACAAAAATTCGACCAAAAATCAAATTAAAAACGAAAAATTATTTATTTGGGAAAATATCACACAACAATATGGATCACACCGTAAGAAGTGATGCAAATTTATTGCAACGGCTGTTGAAACGGTGGACATTTGTTCTATGACGAGTTCCTATTACATTCATCGCTTCTCCGTCAATTTTGCACCACTTCCGGACCCAAAAAGAACATTTTCACTTCTTTTTTGGCGACGCTTTTTTGCAGCATTATTAACATATTAATTTATGAAAGAATAGTTTAAATACCAATTACTATTTTTTAATTAAGACGACTAAACCAGACTAAACAATATAATAAAGGAGCTTTACAGCCTGTTTATGTACGTCGAATGAGCTCTGTGGATCGACTAAAATGGAAACAAACAGCTGTTTCTATGCATTTCAGTCATCGATTGAACTCGTTCGACATACAGAAACAGGCTATTAGTTATTCAACTAAGCCATAAGTTCAATCACAGCTCTATTTCATAAATATCAGACTTCAAACATTGCCATCGGCAACTGCTACCACAACCCAAGTAATTCGATTGTTCATGAAAGTCTTTAGCGGAACTTTGTGCGGTTGTATATACCTGTTTAATTTTTATAAAAATGTAAAATCGTAAATAGGTTTTCAAATTCTGGGGGGGGGCTAAATTTTTTCTGGGGGGTCTAAGCCCCCTCCCCAGAGGCCTTCCTACGCTTATGGCCCCCATATAAACCGATCCCCAGATTTGGCTTGCGGTGCCGTTAAGAGAAGCATATTTCATCCGATCTGGATGAAATTGTATACATGGTGTTGGTATATGGTCTCTAATAAACATGCACAAATTGGTCCACATCGGTCCATAATTATATATAGCCCCCATATAAACCGATCCCCAGATTTGGCTTGCGGATCCTCTACACATAAAAAAAGTTGTTTCTGATTCAATCACGAAATTAATTGATCCAATTAATTTTTTAATTGAAATGTCTTCAATCACAGAAATGATAGTATCAATTAAAAAATTAATTGACAGTCAATTAAAAAATTAATTGATCCAATTAAATATTTAATTGATACTATTAATTTGTGTGATTGATTTTTATTTCAATTAAAAAATTTGTTAAATCAATTAAATTTTTAATTGAATATTTTTTAAAATTCAATTAAGATTTTAACTGGAAAAATTTTCGTGAAATTTTTTTCTGTGTAAGAGCCAAAAATAATCTACCAAAATTATATTGCCATAGAAAATTTTGTCAAAATTTTATTGCCATAGAAAATTTTGTCATAATTTTATATTTCTATAGAAAATTTTGTCAAAATTTTTTTTCTATAGAAAATTTTGTCAACATTTCATTTCTATAGCAAATTTTGTCAACATTTTATTTCTTTAGAAAATTTTGTCAAAACATAATCTCTATAGAAAATTTTGTTAAAAATTTATATCTATAGAAAATTTTGTCAAAATTTTATTTCGATGGAAAATTTTTTCAGAATTTTATTTCTGTAGAAAATTTTGTCAAAATTTTATTTCTATAGAAAATTTATGAATCACCTCTGTGTTAGAGAGGATTATTTTGCAAAATTTTCCAAAACATCAATAATTCTACCAATCTACCAAACAGTAAAAAATCTGTCATTTTTGGTAGAATCGTGTTCATAATTGTATATAGCCCCCCATATATCAATTCTGGCTTTATAATTACCGCACAAGTGTTCATATCGGTTCGCAATAATGTCTTCCCTATATATACCTTTGTTTTGCCTAATATATATCCCGCATGGACTAACTCACAATTTAAAAGATGATGTTAAGAAGTTTTAAGATGCCTTGCCATCGGCCCCAACCCAAGTAATTCAATTGTGTATGACCGTCTTTAGTTGAAGTTTCTACGCAATTCATGGTGGAGGGTACATAAAATTCGGCCTGGCCGAACGTACGGCCGTATATACTTCTTTACTACATCTGGTAGTAAAACATATTTAATATTTTAAATATTGCACATAAATTGGAAGCTGTCTTCCTTAACTTTCTATGATTTTTTTTCTTCCTATTGATTTTTGGGTCATTTGTCTAGAAATACCCTTTGGGGGGAATTTTTCACTGTTTGTCCTCATTGCATTTTTCATTGTCTCTTGAAATAGGAAACATCTTCGTTTTTGTGCTATTGTATTTCTAGATAAAAAACAAACACACCTTAATCTTTACCAAGAATAAGTAGGGGAAAATAATATGGGAATGCATTTTTCATCATCTCTAACCACAACTAAAGGACAGCGGAGACAAGGTTTTCCTGCCTTACTGTCTTCTTAGCTTAAGTTCTGACAGAGCACAAAAATAAAAAATATTGCAAAATTGCCTTAGGTAGATGAAAATGTTGGGCGGGAAATCTAGGTGCTTTAGTAAATTATCTATCAAGCCCTAGAGGGCAGATAAGAACATTAATTTGTATGGTTCCTTCAAGAATAATTTATAAAGAAAGGACAGGAAAGCAATGAAATTGCAAAAAAAAAAACAAACTTGTGTTAGATTTGGTTAAAAGTTTATGGTAAAGCGTTAAGCAAATTTACGTATGAAAAAAATACTGTGTTAATAAAAAATAAACAAATAAAACACAAAATTATTTAAATTGATTTAAATTCACTCCAAAACAGTTTATGCCAATTCAATTCAATATTCAAATCAATTAAATAAAATTGATTTAAATTACATACACCGAAAAAAAGCATGCCCGGTTCTAAAGATTTTGTCTTTACTTCATATCATTCATCAATATTTGGATATGCGAAAGCTCTGTGCAAAATGGGTGCCGCGCGAGCTCACATTTGACCAAAAACAACAACGTGTTGATGATTCTGAGCGGTGTTTGCAGCTGTTAACTCGTACTACACCCAAGTTTTTCTGTCGATATGTGACAATGGATGAAACATGGCTCCATCACTACACTCCTGAGTCCAATCGACAGTCGGCTGAGTGGACAGCGACCGGTGAACCGTCTCCGAAGCGTGGAAAGACTCAAAAGTCCGCTGGCAAAGTAATGGCCTCTGTTTTTTGGGATGCGCATGGAATAATTTTTATCGATTATCTTGAGAAGGGAACAACCATCAACAGTGAATATTATATGGCGTTATTGGAGCGTTTGAAGGTCGAAATCGCGGCAAAACGGCCCCATATGAAGAAGAAAAAAGTGTTGTTCCCCCAAGACAACGCACCGTGCCACAAGTCATTGAGAACGATGGGAAAAATTCATGAATTGGGCTTCGAATTGCTTCCCCACCCACCGTATTCTCCAGATCTGGTCCCCAGCGACTTTTTCTTGTTCTCAGACTTCACAAGGATGCTCGCAGGGAAAAAATTTGGCTGCAATGATCGCCGAAACTGAGACCTATTTTGAGGCAAAACCGAAGGAGTACTACCAAAATGGTATCAAAAAATTGGAAGGTCGTTATAATCGTTGTATCGCTCTTGAAGGGAACTATGTTGAATAATAAAAACGAATTTTTACAAAAAAATTTGTTTTTCTTTGTTAGACCGGGGACTTATCAGCCAACCTGTTATATTAAGTAAGAGTTAACCAGAGTTATTTTTGTAAATCTATTTCATTTTTTGTTTTTTTTTTTTTTTTTGTTTGTATTTTGGTTCTACTGAGATCTATGGTAAATAATTATGCACATTTTTGGACCATGCTTTATCTGTGATTTGTTGCCCCTTTTTTCGGAATAGACATTTTTTAATTTATTGAAATTTTCTGTTGACGAAATCAACAAAAGCTAACTGTTCAATAACTGTAGATCCATCCATAAATTAAACGACCTATCACCAACTGTAACCGTATTTGTCAATTCAATGATCATTCAGATGTATATCTTTTATTGTGAAGCATCACCAAAGGGAAAATATATTAAGAAATGTATCTTATATGTATGTAATATATCGATTCGCAGAAGAATCACATTCATTCGATTGTGTTTTTAATAAGATTTTATTTTTGGTAAATGTTTTGTTTGAATTTAATCACACGCAACAGTAAATCGATCATAAAATAATCGTAAAGATTATGCAATGGGATGTTTTTTTAAACTTTTTTTTCTTATTTCAAATGAAGTTGGTAGAAGAAAAAGGGAAATTCCATACAGGTATTTTTGATTTTTCCAATTATTAATTTGCTTATTTTATTTGTAAACATACAAACATCATTGTAAAATTACATAGTGTGAATAAGATACATGTACACTGAAAATACAGTGAACCAACCAAAAAAAAAACTTTTGATTAATTTTAGAAAATTTGGAATATTTTCAGAAAATTTTAACTAAAAGCGCATGCTAAAAACAGCACGCCTATATCACAAAATTAAGTAAATATTTTTCAACAACTTCAAGAAAATTTATTAGACATAAATAATTTTTTCACGTGTTCAAGAAAATTTTGTTGTTTGAAAGAAGTTCATGACGGACGCATTTGTAGTAAAATTTACAAATTTAAAGAAATAATGAACTATTTTGTGAGAAGTACGAATTTAGTAAAACTGTTTTACTTCATTTGTGTATAATTTTTTTCCCATTTGTGTATAATTTTTTTAATTTAACTAACGTACACGCAAAGAAAATTTCATTAAAGGGTGATACGGTCAAAATTTGGTCAATATAAACTTGACGTATTTCTTTCAATTTTGCATTTAAAAAACCTGAACACCCCTCATTTTGAAGGTGTGTGTGTGTGTAGTGTTTAGTGGGGGCGTAAATTCCCACTAAATTTATATGGGGTTTTGATGGGGGTATATTTTTTGGTCGGTACAGACCTTTCTATTTTTCACTAAAAGTTTTGAGGTCGACTTTGACCTCTAAAAATGTCAATTATGTCCGTTCGATTTTACCACACTTTGCCTTGAATAATTAACACTTTTATGTTTGTTTGTTTTGTATTTAAAATGTTTTATTTATAATTTCACTTCAGTTTATTTTACGTTTGTTCACAATATAAAAGTTCATTGGTTTGCAAATGTAAGTTAATTTCGTTTTGTATATAAATATGTTAATGTCTATTTGTTTTCTTGTTGTTTGATCTATTAACGATTGATGTACGCGACCGACGCAATGGTTTAACGACTACTGATCTGTTGCATGCATTAGTTCTCACTCCTATGCGTTGGAGTGGTAAACAAAGCATGCAACGAAAAACAACAACAACAAAAGGGTCATACCGTTACCCTATGATTGCAGGCAAATGATTAGTTGAGACTGCAAAAAGAAGGTGCCAAAAATGAAGAGGTCGTTGATTTGAATGTCATATGGATTATTGGAAGTATGAATTGTATATTAGGGTGGGTCGTGCTTTTGTTATCAAAAAATTGAATATGTAAAATATTGAAAAGAAATACAATAGACATTGAAATAGATAACAAATTAATGTTAAATAATCAAAATAAGACGATTTTAACTAATTCAAAACAAATTAAGGAAATAATTTTATAATTTGAAACTTTGCAATTTTCTTTGGAACAATTCATGGTTTAATGTCGTTCGACATTAAACATGTAGAATGTTGCTCATATTTTGATTTTGGAATTCACTCTTCAGTTGTCAAAATGCCGTCGAAGCAAGAAGAGCAGCGTATCAAAATTTTGCTCGCGCATAGCGAAAATCCGAGCCACTCGCACGCAAAGCTGGCAAAATCGCTAAAAGTTGCCAAATCAACCGTTACAAATGTAATTAAAATTTTTGGGGAACGCTTGTCGATAGCCAGGAAGTCTGGATCGGGGGGAAATCGAAAACCGGAAGCCGCTGAGACGACAAAGAGAGTTGCCGGTAGTTTCAAGCGAAACCCTAACCTCTCTCTCCGAGATGCCGCAAATAAGCTAGGTCTATCGTCTACAACCGTGCATCGAGCCAAAAAACGAGCCGGACTATCGACTTACAAGAAGGTAGTGACTCCAAATCGCGATGATAAATAAAATACGACGGCCAAAGCGCGATCCCGGAGGCTGTACACGACGATGCTGACGAAGTTTGACTGCGTGGTAATGGACGACGAAACCTACGTCAAAGCCGACTACAAGCAGCTTCCGGGACATGAGATTTATACGGCAAAAGGAAGGGGAAAGGTAGCAGATATTTTCAAGCACATAAAACTGTCAAAGTTCGCAAAGAAATATCTGGTTTGGCAAGCCATCTGTACCTGTGGCTTGAAAAGCAGCATTTTCATAGCTTCCGGGACTATCAACCAAGAAATTTACGTGAAAGAGTGTTTGAATAAACGTCTGCTGCCTTTCCTGAAGAAACACGGTTGTTCCGTACTGTTTTGGCCGGATTTGGCATCTTGCCATTACGGTAAAAAGGCCATGGAGTAGTACGCCGCCAACAACGTGCAGGTGGTTCCCAAGGACAAGAACCCTCCCAACACGCCAAAGCTCCGCCCAATTGAGAAATACTGGGCTATTGTCAAGCGGAACCTAAAGAAGACCAAAAAAACTGCTAAGGCGAGTAGCAGTTCAAGGCAAACTGGCTTTCTGCGGCGAAGAAGGTGGACAAGGTGGCTGTACAAAATCTGATGGCAGGTGTCAAGCGTGAGGCCCGGCAATTCGGATTTGGAAAAGCGAAAGCCTAACTGAATATTTTTCGTGAATTTTATACTAATTGAACTTGAAAAAGAAATTTAATTTGATTTTTTAAATAAACGATTTCACCGATTTACACGCTTTTTCCCTTGACCAAATTTTGACCGTATCACCCTTTAAAAGTCAGCCAACGAAAATTTTTCATTGATGTAACGGAAAATTTTCATTAATGCAATGAACATAATCGTTAATAGTACGAAACGTTACGTTGATTAACAGAAAATTCGTTATATTAACGAAAAATTTCGTTGTATTAACGAATGTGTTTCAATGGCTGAATTTTAACGACACATTTCGTTAATATAACGAAACTTTTTCTATTAGTGAACGCAAAAAAACAAGTATATACAGCAGAAAGTTCGTCCGGGCCGAATCTTAAATACCCACCACCATGAATCAAATATCATAGTTTCCTTTGTAAATTTCAGGGTGGTTTGATGACAGATATTCTTCCAAGCAGAGCAGTGAAACCAGTACACTTCCCACAGATAAATTTAAAGATTTTACCTATGAAAACTAGATCAGACTCTAAATTTATAAGAACCATTTTTGATTGAGTTTTAGAGAAATCATTAACATCTCTTGTAAGTGCGCAAGATAATGATGAAATAACGCCTTGATTTGAAATCTAAAATCTGTAGAATTAAGTGCGTAATTTAAATGATTACGAGAAGTAAATTCTCGAAATTTTACATTTAGTTTCAAGCACTTTTCATGATCAGTGCGCCTTCTATACCCTCAAGAAGTGAAATTGGTGTATATATGGAGGCCTTATCAAATGGAGCGATAAAAACTAAATACAAACACTAAATATTTACAAATTCTGGCAAACCGAATAAAAATTACGGATTCTAGAAACCCAAGGAGTTAACAGGTTGGCTGATAAGTCCCCGGTCTAACAAAGAAAAACACATTTTTTTTTTGTCAAAATTCGTTTTTATTATTCAACATAGTTCCCTTCAAGAGCGATACAACGATTATAACGACCTTCCAATTTTTTGATACCATTTTGGTAGTACTCCTTCGGTTTTGCCTCAAAATAGGCCTCAGTTTCGGCGATCACCTCTTCATTGCAACCAAATTTTTTTTCCCTGTGAGCATCCTTTTGAGGTCTGAGAACAAGAAAAAGTCGATGGGGGCCAGATCTGGAGAATACGGTGGGTGGGGAAGCAATTCGAAGCCCAATACATGAATTTTTGCCATCGTTCTCAATGACTTGTGGCTCGGTGCGCTGTCTTGGTGGAACAACACTTTTTTCTTCTTCATATGGGGCCGTTTTGCCGCGATTTCGACCTTCAAACGCTCCAATAATGCCATATAATAGTCACTGTTGATGGTTTTTCCATTCTCAAGATAATCGATAAAAATTATTCCATGCGTATCCCAAAAAACAGAGGCCATTACTTTGCCATTACTTTTGAGTCTTTCCACGCTTCGGAGACGGTTCACCGGTCGCTGTCCACTCAGCCGGCTGTCGATTGAACTCAGAAGTGTAGTGATGGAGCCATGTTTCATCCATTGTCACATATCAACGGAAAAACTCGGGTGTATTACGAGTTAACAGCTGTAAACACCGCTCAGAATCATCAACACGTTGTTGTGTTTGGTCAAATGTGAGCTCGCGTGGCACCCATTTTGCACAGAGCTTCCGCATATCCAAATATTGATGAATGATATGACCAACACGTTCCTTTGATATCGTTAAGGCCTCTGCTATCTCGATCAACTTCATTTTACGGCCATTCAAAATCATTTTGTGGATTTTTTTGATGTTTTCGTCGGTAACCACCTCTTTCGGGCGTCCACTGCGTTCACCGTCCTCCGTGCTCATTTCACCAGGCTTGAATTTTGCCTACCAATCAATTATTGTTGATTTCCCCGGGGCAGATTCCGGAAACTCATTATCAAGCCAAGTTTTTGCTTCCACCGTATTTTTTCCCTTCAGAAAAAAGTATTTTATCAAAACTCGAAATTCCTTTTTTTTAAATTTTTTCACAATAACAAAAGTTGCTTCACAAAAGACGCTCTATCTCTCAATCTAAATGACTTACAGACTTCAAATTTTGTCACGAATCATTTGAAGGTTGGTACTATATAAAAATAATATGAATGTAATACTAGCGACGCCATCTATGTGTCAGACCGGGGACTTATCAGCCAGCCTGTTAAATCGGGAGATCGGTCTTATGGGGGCTATACTAAAACATGGACTGATACTCACCGTGTTCGGCACACCTCTTTATGGTCCTAAAATAACTCCAGATTTCCAATTTCAGTCGAATTGGATAAAAACTACGGTTTTTATAAGCCCAAGACTAGAGGTGTGCACGTGACACGAAATTGTAGTGACTCAAGAAAATTTTCGTGCATCGTGCGTGAGTCTTGAGTCCCGCTAATGGCAACAGCGTGAGTGTGCGTGAGCGTAATTAAAAAACCAAAATGTCATGCGTGAGCGTAAGTCACAAAAATAAGATCTTCGTGAGTGTGCGTGAGTAACGAGATACACTCACGAAAATATTCCTGCTCACCAACATAAAACGCTTAAGAGTTAAATTCAATTACAATTTTAGTGACACCTGAAATGTTAAGAGTTTAATAACACTCTCGATTTTAATAATGCTCATGTTTTCAGACACTTCGGTCAGGTAAATGAATCATAAAATTATTCGTGAGTCACGATATTTTTCGTGAGTCACGATATTTTTCGTGAGTCACGACATTTTCGTGCGTGAGTACAAATTTTATTTTCGTGAGTGTGCGTGAGCGTGAGTCCTACCAAAAAATATCGTGCGTGAGTATGATTTTTCAGTCGTGAGTGTGCGTGAGCGTGAGTAAACTATTACTCACGGGCACACCTCTACCCAAGACTCCAAATCGGAAGTCGGTTTATATGGGGACTATATAAAAACCTGGAACGATATAGTCCATCTTCGAACTTGACCTGCCTGCAGACAAAAGACGAGTTTGTGTAAAATTTCAGCACGATTGCTTCATTATTGAAGACCGTAGCGTGATTACAACAGACAGACGGACATGGTTATATCGTCTTTGAATTTATCCCTGATCAAGAATATATACTGCCCGCCTTGCATACACAAGGTCTTGGGTTCGATTCCTGCTTCGACCGAACACCAAAAAGTTTTTCAACGGTGGATTATCCCACCTCAGTAATTCTGGTGACATTTCTGAGGGTTTCAAAGCTTCTCTAAGTGGTTTCACTGGAATGTGGAACGCCGTTCGGAATCGGCTATAAAAAGGAGGTCCCTTGTCATTGAGCTTAACATGGAATCGGGCAGCACTCAGTGATAAGAGAGAAGTTCACCAATATGGTAAAGGGTGATACGGTCAAAATTTGGTCAAGGGAAAACGCGCGTAAATCGGTGAAATCGTTTATTTAAAATATCAAATTAAATTTCTTTTTCAAGTTCAATTAGTATAAAATTCAGGAAAAATATTCAGTTAGGCTTTCGCTTTTCCAAATCCGAATTGCCGGGCCTCACGCTTGACACCTGTCATCAGATTTTGTACAGCCACCTTGTCCACCTTCTTCGCCGCAGAAAGCCAGTTTGCCTTGAACTGCTGCTCGTCCTTAGCAGTTTTTTGGTCTTCTTTAGGTTCCGCTTGACAATACCCCAGTATTTCTCAATTGGACGGAGCTCTGGCGTGTTGGGAGGGTTCTTGTCCTTGGGAACCACCTGCACGTTGTTGGCGGCGTACCACTCCATGGCCTTTTTACCGTAATGGCAAGATGCCAAATCCGGCCAAGACAGTACGGAACAACCGTGTTTCTTCAGGAAAGGCAGCAGACGTTTATTCAAACACTCTTTCACGTAAATTTCTTGGTTGATAGTCCCGGAAGCTATGAAAATGCTGCTTTTCAAGCCACAGGTACAGATGGCTTGCCAAACCAGATATTTCTTTGCGAACTTTGACAGTTTTATGTGCTTGAAAATATCTGCCCCCTTTCCCCTTCCTTTTGCCGTATAAAACTCCTGTCCCGGAAGCTGCTTGTAGTCGGTAGGTTTCGTCGTCCATTACCACGCAGTCAAACTTCGTCAGCATCGTCGTGTACAGCCTCCGGGATCGCGCTTAGGCCGTCGTATTTTGTTTATCATCGCGATTTGGAGTCACTACCTTTTTGTAAGTCGATAGTCCGGCTCGTTTTTTGGCTCGGTGCACGGTTGTAGACGATACACCCAGCTTATTTGCGGCATCTCGGAGAGAGAGGTTAGGGTTTCGCTTGAAACTACCGGCAACTCTCTTTGTCGTCTCAGCGGCTTCCGGTTTTCGATTCCCCCCCGATCCAGACTTCCTCGCTGTCGACAAACGTTCCCCAAACACTTTAGTTACATTTGTAACGGTTGATTTGGCAACTTTTAGCGATTTTGCCAGCTTTGCGTGCGAGTGGCTCGGATTTTCGCGATGCGCGAGCAAAATTTTGATACGCTGCTCTTCTTGCTTGGACGGCATTTTGACAACTGAAGAGTGAATTCCAAAATCAAAATAGGAGCAACATTTTACACACACACACCTTCAAAATGAGGGGTGTTCAGAAATACGTCAAGTTTATATTGACCAAATTTTGACCGTATCACCCTTTAGCACAATGAAAGTGAGCCTGATACATCGGGCTGCCACCTCACCTAACCTAACCTATACCCCCGTCACCATTCTATGGTGATGGGTATAATTACCCAGCAAAAAAATTTGGAAGTTCTTCCAAAGGCACAACTTTAAAAGCACTTCCAGAAGATGTACTCCCAATGATGTTCTTTATTTTAACTACACAGGAACCCAGCAAAAAAATTTGGAAGTTCTTCCAAAGGCACAACTTGTCATTGAGCTTAACATGGAATCGGGCAGCACTCAGTGATAAGAGAGAAGTTCACCAATGTGGTATCACAATGGTTTGAATAGTCTTAGTGAGCCTGATACATCGGGCTACCACCTAACCTAACCTAACCTAAAGGCACAACTTTAAAAGCACTTCCAGAAGATGTACTCCCAATGATGTTCTTTATTTTAACTACACAAGAAGTTCTTTTCATTCAATTTTTTATAACATGCTTTTTTCATATTTTGAATGGGTAATTTTAACTTTTTTTGTTTCGAATTGGTTAAAAACAGTTTAAGAATTCACAAAATGGTACAAATTATTAAAATTTTGTCGGAAAAAAAAATGCTAAATCCAATTTGAAGAAATTGTGAATTTTTGAAAATATTTGAGGTCAAACGTTTCAGACAACCGTTAGAATCCATTAAAAATTATAAAAAATTATAAAAATTATTTATTTGACAAAATAGCACAGAATTTTTTAATTTACATCCAAAACATTGAATTCGGATCACACCTAAAGAAGTGATGCAAATTCAGTGCACCGGCTGTTGAAATTTTCTTTGTGTGGATATATTTTTAAGGTGCCAATTGGTTACTTCCATTATTTTACTTCCATATTATTACTCTCTATGTATCTCTTTCTAAACACATAACATATACGAGTACTCTCTGTAAAATCCTATTGGATCTACACATTTGCTGAAATACAATTATTTAACATAACATATTATTATTGTAATGTCTGAGAGCTAATCCTAATAAATTGTCCCAGGACATGTCCTTTGGAATGAGTCCAAGTCGTGTCTTAAAGTGTAAATTTACCCCGCCAATGACACACCCATGTTCAAGTGACGTGTCCCTTTCATACGTTTTGACCAGAACAGGGACTGGTCTATACACACCAGGGACTAAGTCCTGTACTGGTCCTGTTGTTGGTCAATTTCCCGTAGGGAATATACTCAGACAGTCAACCTGCAAAGAAATCCTTGGACCCTGTGTTCCTTAACTCGAAAACGGCCATCGACTTCCGCAAATCTCTCTACGAGATTACTGAACAGTACAATATTCACCTAATATGGGTGCTTGGCCACAGGAATATACCAGGGAACTAACATATTCTAGGGGACCTAGAATCTGTTGTTATGCCTCTGGCTACCTGTAAGCTCTTACTGCGTGAGAAAACTGTTGTTATGATGACAACTGTCCGATGGAAGAATTGCAAGGGTTGCAACTACACTAAGCAAATATGGCCCAATTAAAACGCACACTAGATATGATAGTATTCTCACGATGTCTGATATTCCGAAATATAAAAGATAATTTGGCTCCAATAAACACTATTTAGGTATATCAGCCTGATCTCTAGATCCCGATCTGTTTTAATCGTATTATCTATAAATTTTTTTGGCATATAATTTCTTATAATTAATGGTTAAGAGGTAAATTTATCCCATATAATTTCTATAGAAAATCTTGAGTAATTGAGTGATTTATATTGAATATTGTCATTGCCAACAGCATGGATTTAAAGGTAATAAAGACCCATCAAATTAACAGCTTTATTCTTTGATTTCTTGGACTAATTAACGATCAATTCAATACCTTTTTCATTTTAATTATCTTTTCTTCTGGTCATTCGTTTGAATTCATTTTGATTATTTTCTATTTTCTCATTTGCAGGTAAGTGCTAAGTATTTGTGTCAACTCGACTGGTCGACTGGCTGGTTAAGTTCCATTTTAGCCCACTTGAAAATCATAAGGTGATGTGTCTCCTCTAATGAACGTGAGTAAAATCAATTCTAAACCTGCTAAATCCAAATTGGCTAGTATATCTAAGAATAAAATGGATGGACGGACAGTTGAAGAGACACGATAGGCCATTCTTGTATGGCTAAAGATGATGATGGCTGATTCTTGCCATCGTCATCATTAGATGTGCGAATAGAATGGTCTTTAGAACTTGAATGGCTGTGGTCTTTGGTGCCTTTTCCTGATTTTTATGGTTTTCTCTAGTTCCCATCTTGGCTAATGTTCAACATTGCCAACTGTCAGCATTGGCTTGTTTTTATTGGATTTTTTAAATTTTTTCATAGATGAGGCGAATACCTTCTCCAAGTCTTAAGACATGACTTCTTTTTTTTTGTGTTTTTTGCTGCATGCCTCCATCAGTGTCTAGGCATGTTTTGAATGGAAGTTTTAGGCTGCAATTATTATTGGCCTTAAGATATGGTTTGTGATTACAGTCAGCCTAGATGTTTGAAAAACGTACAACTTTCTGAGTATTCTCCTCCCCATTGAAGCAGTACTCGAGCTTTGGGTCATCATTTATATCTTCGTCATTTGTGGCTGCACGATTTGAGTCAACTTCATTGGAAGGTATTTCGCTGGTTTTTGCTTCTTGTCCGTTTTCTGTTGTTAACACTGTTCCAAAGAAATTGTCGTGTGACATGTCCAAGTGAGGCGACTGATGGTTGTAAAAAAGGGTGTTTATAGAAATTTCGCAAAACAATGTAGTGAGATGTTTTTAAACGTGAATCGAACCAAGAAGCATTTGTAGAATATATGCTAAAGACTAATGATTGACCATCTGATTGAAGGACTTCATTAATGAGACTTTTGGTGCTGAAATGACTACGGAAAATTGATCGACTTATTTTTTGACTTATTAACATAATGAGGAGTGGGAAGACATGAGGATACCCTTCGGAACCCTGAACATATATACGGACGGATCAAAGATGGAGGAAGGAACGGGTTGCGGAATGTATTGCAGTGAACTGGGAATAAGGGAATCTTACACGCTGGATAGTGATTGCAGTATTTTTCAGGCTGAGATTTCTGCGATCACAAAGGCTGCTGAGTCGCTGTTGATGAGGCCGTTATTCAGAAGCGATATCAGCTTCTTCATCGACAGTCAGGCAGTGCTGACATAAGGAGCCACCGTGGTGCAATGGTTAGCATGCCCGCCTTGCATACACAAGGTCGTGGGTTCGATTCCTGCTTCGACCGAACACCAAAAAGTTTTTCAGCGGTGGATTATCCCACATCAGTAATGCTGGTGACATTTCTGAGGGTTTCAAAGCTTCTCTAAGTGGTTTCACTGCAATGTGGAACGCCGTTCGGACTCGGCTATAAAAAGGAGGTCCCTTGTCATTGAGCTTAACATGGAATCGGGCAGCACTCAGTGATAAGAGAGAAGTTCACCACTGTGGTATCACAATGGACTGAATAGTCTAAGTGAGCCTGATACATCGGGCTGCCACATAACCTAACCTAAGGGAATATCAATATCTTTGGATCCAAGTAAACCTAAGGTCTAAGATAGTCAGCCGATGTCGTAGAGAACTCAAGGTTCTCACTGAACAGCATAATATAACTCTGTGCTGGGTACCTGGGCACTGTGGGATTATAGGAAATGAGGAAACGGATGTGCTGGCTAAGGAGGGAGTGATCGTGGAACGAATAATGTCCTGGCGGACATTTTTCCTCCACTATCTTCTTATCATTACAGGATAGAGGTCAAATATGATGAACTATGGCGAAGACGCTAGGACTCTTTGGATGGTTGCGAGCAAACCAAGTTGATATGGAACGGCAAGAAACGTAGGAACTGTGATGAACAGAGAGGAATTGTGGAATTGAATCTGTAGGTGGTGCCTGGACCCGGAAGTTATGGAGGACCGTACCACTTCCTATACCAGTGTCCAGCATTATCCTTTAGAAGAAACAAGATACTGGGTTCCTTTTTCTTTCAGGCTTTCACTGATCTGCTTAAGGAACATACTTACATTCATCAGGGCCTCTGGTTGGTTGTTCTAAGATTTCTTTTAAAGAAAACGAGCAGGTGGAAGTTCTGCGACTATTCGCAAGCAAGAAAATGGAACGATCACATCGAGGAATGGCAATGGACCTACATATATTGGTCCAAGTGGACATCAATTCAACGCAAAATTGATGTCATCCTCTACAATCTAACCTAACCTAACATAATATTTGATGGCTCCATGAAAAATGTTCCAAATGAAGATTGACCAAACAAAAAAATATAAAATTCCCAAAAATAAATGATAAATTTTCTAAAAATTATACAAAAATTCCCAAAGTTCCAACAAGTATGCAATATACATCACCATTTATCAAATACAATAGTTTCTTTTCAAAACTGTTAGTCGTAGAATTTCAGTTGGATGTGATAAAGGGTGATACGGTCAAAATTTGGTCAACATAAACTTGACGTATTTCTTTCAATTTTGCATTTAAAAAACCTGAACACCCCTATTTTGAAGGTGTGTGTGTGTGGAATGTTGCTCCTATTTTGATTTTGGAATTCACTCTTCAGTTGTCAAAATGCCGTCCAAGCAAGAAGAGCAGCGTATCAAAATTTTGCTCGCGCATCGCGAAAATCCGAGCTACTCGCACGCAAAGCTGGCAAAATCGCTAAAAGTTGCCAAATCAACCGTTACAAATGTAATTAAAGTGTTGGGGGGAACGTTTGTCGACAGCCAGGAAGTCTGGATCGGGGGGAAATCGAAAACCGGAAGCCGCTGAGACGACAAAGAGAGTTGCCGGTAGTTTCAAGCAAAACCCTAACCTCTCTCTCCGAGATGCCGCAAATAAGCTGGGTGTATCGTCTACAACCGTGCATCGAGCCAAAAAACGAGCCGGATTATCGACTTACAAGAAGGTAGTGACTCCAAATCGCGATGATAAACAAAATACGACGGCCAAGGAGCGATCACGGAGGCTGTACACGACGATGCTGACGAAGTTTGACTGCGTGGTAATGGACGACGAAACCTACGTCAAAGCCGACTACAAGCAGCTTCCGGGACAGGAGTTTTATACGGCAAAAGGAAGGGGAAAGGTAGCAGATATATTCAAGCACATAAAACTGTCAAAGTTCGCAAAGAAATATATGGTTTGGCAAGCCATCTGTACCTGTGGCTTGAAAAACAGCATTTTCATAGCTTCCGGGAATGTCAACCAAGAAATTTACGTGAAAGAGTGTTTGAATAAACGTCTGCTGCCTTTCCTGAAGAAACACGGTTGTTCCGTACTGTTTTGGCCGGATTTGGTATCATGCCATTACGGTAAAAAGGCCATGGAGTGGTACGCCGCCAACAAAGTGCAGGTGGTTCCCAAGGACAAGAACCCTCCCAACACGCCAGAGCTCCGCCCAATTGAGAAATACTGGGCTATTGTCAAGCGGAACCTAAAGAAGACCAAAAAACTGCTAAGGACGAGCAGCAGTTCAAGGCAAATTGGCTTTCTGCGGCGAAGAAGGTGGACAAGGTGGCTGTACAAAATCTGATGGCAGGTGTCAAGCGTGAGGCCCGGCAATTCGGATTTGGAAAAGCGAAAGCCTAACTGAATATTTTTCCGGAATTTTATACTAATTGAACTTGAAAAAGAAATTTAATTTGATTTTTTAAATAAACGATTTCACCGATTTACACCCGTTTTCCCTTGACCAAATTTTGACCATATCACCCTTTAACAGATCATCTCATAGCACAGAATCGGATGAATAGAACAGGATCAAATTTACAACAATACGCTGAAAATTTAGAAGACAATAAACCTTGGCTCAGAAACACGGTTGCCACTCCTGCCAAAAATAATCTACCAAAATTTGATGAAAAGTTTAACAAAAATCTACCAGATTAAAAAATCTTATGTTGAAGTTGTTGTTCAAATGTTTGTCGTTAGTATACAAAAAATGTTCTTTTATTCGAAAGAAATAAATAAATAAATAGAAAAATAGAAAATTTTCTCAAAAATTTATTTCTATAGAAAATTTTGTATAAATTTAATTTCTATAGAAAATTTACGAGGCACCTTTTGGTTGGAGAAAATTTTGTCAAAATTTTATTTCTATAGAAAATTTTGTCAAAATTTTGTTTCTATAGAAAATTTTCTCAAAATTTTATTTCTATAGAAAATTTTCTCAAAATTTAATTTTGTAAAAATTTTAGAGAAAATTTTGTCAACATTTTATTTCTCTAGAAAATTTGGCAAAATTTTATTTGTATAGAATTTTTTTTCAAAATTTTATTTCTATAGACAATTGGCAAAATTTTATTTCTATAGAAAATTTACGGGGTACCTTTTGGTTGGAGAAAATTTTGTCAAAATTTTATTTCTATAGAAAATTTTTTCAAAATTTTATTTCTATAGAAAATTTTGTCAACATTTTATTTCTATAGAAAATTTTGTCAAAACTTTATTTCTATAGAAAATTTTGTCAAAATTTTATTGCTATAGAAAATTTTTTCAACATTTTATTTCTATAGAAAATTTTGTCAAAATTTGATTTCTATAGAAAATTTTCTCAAAATTTTATTTCCATAGAAAAATTTCTCAAAATTTTATTTCTATAGAAAATTTTCTCAAAATTTTATTTCTATAGAAAATTTTCTCAAAATTTTATTTCTATAGAAAATTTTCTCAAAATTTTATTTCTATAGAAAATTTTCTCAAAATTTTATTTCTATAGAAAATTTTCTCAAAATTTTATTTCTATAGAAAATTTTCTCAAAATTTTATTTCTATAGAAAATTTTCTCAAAATTTTATTTCTGTATAAAATTTCGTCAAAATTCTCAAGCGCCGCCGATGATCGCTCCTCGCTTATATTTATCGGTCGTGGGGTCCAAATAAATGCCGATTATCGGGGATATGTCCTAAAGGCAGTATTGAAGCTTTGAAGCAGAAAACATATCGGCCGCATATCATTGACATTCCATCAGGACTCACCACCATTGCACTCATCACGCGTCAACCAAGAATGGCTTAAAAAGTAGGTTCCTCGCATTATTTCTACAGCACAATGGTAAACAAAATTTTCGGATCTCAATTCGTAGCATTTTGGCACTAAAAAATTCCAAAGTTTTGCACAAAAAAATTCCAAAGTTTCGATCATCTTGAGATGGAGCCACCGCAATGGTTAGCATGCCCGTCTGGCATACATAGGGTCGCGGGTTCGACCGAACACCAACAAGTTTTTCAACGGTGGAATATTCCCTCTCAGTAATGTTGGTGACATTGATCTAAACATCGAATTGGGTAGCACTCAGAGCCATTTTTGTGCAGGATGTGATGTTTTAATTTTAAAATTTTAATCAAACCAAACATCTTTGCAAACCCTTTTTTTTAACAATACAAATTCATAGAAATACAAAATCCTGGGCTTTTCATATACATAAAAAAAGTAAAAAATAATTGAAGTTGAGCAGAAGAGAAACAAACAAACAAATATATGAAAATCTTGACTTGCGAACGGAAAGTCACAAAAAATCAAGAAGCCTCAATATTACTAGGGAAAAAAAAAGACGAAACACTCTAGGAACTTAAAACCTGCTAAATTCTCATACGAACTCAAGCCGTTATGTAGAAGTTTTCAATAACAGAACAAACCCCAGAGAACAAACAAAACGTCAATCGAATTCCAAGTGGTTGGTGCTGTGCCACCACATTCTGGTATTGTGGTTTAAAGCGTTGACTATTTGACTGTTCGACTGACTACAATTTATAGGTCAGTAGTAACAAATTTGCCATAAAAACGTAGGCGATGAATGCAATGGCCAAGCGAACACGTTCACAAAGTCAATGCTATTGCATCTTTGATTCTGGACAATCAACATAGAAATCGCCAAACTAAGCCGTGGTGGCCTCAAAACCAACCAACAATATTTGAAGGCAGTTGTTGTTGGGTAAAGGTGGTCACTAAAACAGGGGGAAAAGATAGGAAGTAAATTGAGTTATTAAATCCCAAAAAGAGAAATATGAATTCAACATCTATAATAGGTAGTGGTGGTGGTGATTCAACTGAGTCGTGGAAACCACAAACTAAAAACGAGGAATGAAATATTGCTAAAGGCCTCACAGAAGATTTTGAATTACAGAGGTTTATCACTGCTAGATACACTGTACAAAATATTTCGAACGAATAAATACGTGGATAGATCATAATAAAATTCTAAACGAGTTCCAAGCAGGATTTAGACGATAGATAACATTCAACGATAGATACAATTTTTAATCTCACAAGCATAATTCAACTAAACCGCAAGAATAAGAAGAACGCCTACACTGCACATTGGGCCAAATGATCGAACTCTCACGCATAAAATCAATTTTTGAACTTGTGAAAATTAAATATTTGGTGGTACGAAAAAGTTGACAACACATTACGAAAAACAAATCCAACATGGTAAAACAATATGGCATCCCGTTTGGCCGACGAAGTGGCAACTCTTTGCTATTGATTTTTTTTTTTCTTGAATTCATAGTTTA
This sequence comes from Haematobia irritans, assembly GCF_050003625.1. NCBI lineage: Eukaryota > Metazoa > Arthropoda > Insecta > Diptera > Muscidae > Haematobia > Haematobia irritans. The sequence continues at coordinate 110,513,562 of NC_134400.1, forward strand.
GCAAGGTGCTTTAGAGATTTTGCTGGTAAAAAAAGTTTTTAAAGTTATAAACTTAATTTAAAATGTAAAATTTAAGTCAAAGTATGTACTTTTAGTAAAAATTAACAGCGATGGTAAATATTGTTTGGTTGTTTAAGAAAAATGTGTGACAAAAAGCATATTTTTTCTTTGCTAAATATAATGTATGTCCCATGTTTTCTGGAGTAGAACTTACTATATTGGAACGTATTGGTTGAGTTTTATACTGCGTTAGAAAGGTTGAGATGTTGTCTGTCTTGCAAACATAAATTTGTCTGCTTATAAGTGCTAATAAAGCTACCCTGTTATAATTATGGTGTTACAATCAAAACGCAGAAATTGTTAAATATTGGATAGAAAACAACTCCCAGTGCTGTAATAATAATGCAAAAACATTAAAAAGTGATAAGTCTACCATCAAGAAAAAAGTAAAATAATTGTGCAGGGAAATAGAATGAAGTAGCGTTACTTTGTTTAGTAGAAACATCTGGACAAAACAATGGTAACGAATGAGAAATTTAGATAAATCTGCAATATCTACCATATCATTAATAATAGGTATATAAAATAAAATGTCGTCCTGGGTGTCTTACTGCAACTGATTCGTCGATACAAGTTCAGTTAAAAAATATGCTTAATCATAAAGCTAATATTTACATATAGACTTACATATAGCAGAGTGTCAAGGTAGTGACACGTACAGAAGTAATATGATCACTGCAAACATGTTTCAAGAACAAAATGTTATTTTTTAACGAATATGTTCCCATTTCAACATAGTGTTGCAGAAATTATGGTATTTGAAACTTTTAGCTAAAATGAGCGATTGAATTAAACTAAAATTGCTGAAATCATATACACTTTAAGGCAGTGATCAAGATGGAGTAACAGTGAGCATCAGTTCTAATCTAGATTTTCAGTTTCCAATGTTAGTACATATTGAAATATTTGATTTGGTGTATGATAAATGTGGTTGAAATACATCCTACACTAGAAAGTGGGCGTGGCAGTGGCCGGATCGGTCCGAAATGTTGATTATACTTTATTCTCATCCCCAGTGGTACATGTACAAAAATTTAGAGCTCTAAGCGCTTCCTTTGGGTTGAAATACGCCCTTCATTTTAAAGTGGGCGTGGCAAAATTTCAGAGCTCTAGGCGCTTCCTTTGGGTTGAAATAGGCCTTCATTTTAAAGTGGGCGTGGCAGTGGGCGGATCGATCCAAAATTTTAATCGTACTTTATTCTCATCCCCAGTGGTATATGTACAAAATTTCAGAGCTCTGGGTGTTTCCGTTGATTTAATGCGTCAAAAACCTGTCATTTGGCCCACTGTGCATTGGTATAAAAAGTTTCGTTACATTAACGAAATGTGTCATTAAGAGTGAGCCAATGAAACAAATTCGTTAATACAACGAATTTTTTTGGTTATTATAATGAATTTTCTGTTAATCATTGTATAGTTTCATACTATTAACGAATATTTTCATTGTATTAATGAAGATGTTTCGTTATATCAATGAAAAATTTTCGTTGGCTCCATTTTCGGTCGATTTCTTGCCAGCGTTCAATATGATTCCGCGAAATTCGCTTTTCTATAATCTGTCTACGCTAGGTTCTTCTTCTAAGACGATATTGCAATCCATTTACGAGAATAATTACAGTCCGGTTTAGGATGATTCTTCAATTTCGGAACCTTCTGTAGTCAACCAGCGGGTTAGACAGGGATGCTTACTAACCCCAGCTATTTTTCACTTTATTTGAACGACCTGTACTACCAGATGGTTTGTTCATTGGAGAGGAGAATATAAAATTACTTATATGCGCGGATGACATTGTTCTTTTATCAGATTCGCCAATAAAACTACAAGCGATGATAAATAAATTATGGGAGTATTGTTCTCTATGGGTCCTTAAGCTGAATCTCACTAAATCAAAGATGATTGTTGTTTTCAGGAAGAAAGGAAAGAAAGGAAAAAGCTTTAAATGTCCTTAAAAGCCATATTTAAAAGGCCTTCACGAATGATTTCCAAGACTTCCAAGTACTAAGTTCTTCCAAAGGCACAACATTAAAAACACTTCCAGAAGATACACTCCCAATGATGTTCTTTATTTTAACTACCCAGGAAGTTCTTTTCATTCAATTTTTTATAACTTGGTTTTTTCATACTTCTAATGGGTAATTTTAATTTTTTGCTTCAAATGGGTTGAAAACAGAGTAAGAATTCATAAAATGGTACAGATTATTTAAATTTTGCTAAATCCAATTTGAAAAAAATTTTTGGAAATAGTTGATGTCAAACGTTTCCGACAAGCGTTAGAATCCCTTAAAAATTATAAAATATTATAAAAATTATTTATTTGACAAAATATCACAGAATTTTTTAATTTACATCCAAAACATTGAATTCGGATCACACCTAAAGAAATGATGAAAATTCAGTGCAACGGCTGTTGAAATGGAGGACTTCCGTCCTATGACAAGCCCATGTTAATTTCATCGCTTCTGCGTCAATTTTGCACCACTTCCGGATCCAAAAAGAACATTGTCATTACTCTTTTGGCGACGCTTTTTTTGCTGGGTAGTAAAACAAAAAATTCCAAAATATAAATGTGTTGCTAGGAAGTCGTTGGTTTCACACTAATCCCCATCGCTCTCTCTCTCTCTCATAGTGTTCGCAGTTAGTAGGCAACGCCATGTATTTTCACAAGAAGCTAAGTTTTTTTTTTCTCCTTGTCATTGATGATTTGCCCAAACTCCGAAATCACAAAACAAAACAAAAAACACAATCTTTCTCTTATGAATTAAAGATGATTATCCCATTGGAAAATTTTTCGGCCAGTGGTCTTTGGTGGTTAAGGCATGACATTTATGGTCATTTGACCATAAAGAGGCAGACAAGAAATCAAAATAAGCACACAAAGTATTTTTATTCACAAATTCCTTATATTTCCCATAATTATATGGTCGATATAATGTGCCGGTTCTATTTTATTTTGTTGTTGTGGAAACAATTTTGTTTGAAATTTATGGGTCACTTGGAATTGAAATTTGGTCACATGAGAGAAATCACCTTTAAAATTTTGAGAAATTCTAATATTTTTATTAATTTTATAAATTTAAAATATCCGAAAATAGAAAACACATAAATTCGTTGGATACAAACGTGGCAACGGGTATCGTAAACAAAACATATTTATCTGCCTTTAATGAAAGGCTTTACCAATAAAAGAAAAAAACTTCGTTTTTCTGAGACTTCGTTTCGGAGCAACGAAAAAGAATTTTCAAAACAATTAAAGGTCATAATTTAAAAAAGTAAGCTATCAACTTTGCCAAAGTTGACTTATCGAACTTTCGAGTTTTTCTACACTGAAACAAATATTTATGTGATACTAAAGGTTACGCAACCTAAATTTGAGTATGTGCAATTTACATAATATTAAGGACAATTTCATTGAAATAATGAAATTTTAATTAAAATAACGTTTATAATCTTTGCTTCAAAAATTTTTTTTTATTAAATTTAGCACACAAATTTTGGAAATTTGGGTCTCTCCGTTAAAGTCGTATGTCTTTGAACTAAGTCAAATTTCCGTTAAAGTAAAGAAACCCATTCTTGATTTATCGAAATCGTCCTTAAATTAAGTAAAATATTGAATATTTAGATTTAAGAGAAAAAACACTTCAAATGCAGGCTAAAACTTATTTTGAGGATTTAGCATCTTTGGTTTAAAGTTTTTTTTTTTTTTTAATTAAGAAAATATTTTTTCACTTTGAAATATCCATTACAATTAGGATTTTTTTGTGCGTGAATAGCTTTATTAATAAACCGCGAAAAGAGAATAAAAATTCTGAATCGTAATATTGATTGTATTCATCCTAGATTTAAAGAAATAAAAAAAAAGTTCTTCATTAAAACAACGCACCTTTGGCTCGGAATCAATACCAAAATCCTTAATGGAAGGTCAAAATCTTAAGATCCAAATAAACTATTTTTTGAGTTTATAAAAATATTGCAATGACATTTTCACATCTTGTAGTAAATTTCTGTGAATTTCGGCAACGTTGTGTAACGCAATTTTGTATATAAGTAATTAAAAATATAAGAAAAATCATAATAGACACAGAAAAGAGTATAGTCGCAATGAATAAACCTGAACGTGATTCCACGTACAGTAATAGCAGAACAAAAACGACAAAATTTTGCTCCTGTGCCGAATTCCAGAGAGAGACCCAAGCTTCCAAATGACTGGATATACACAGAAAAAAGTCTGTTGGAGAACTGATGCTAAAATTAACTTATATTTATTGCAAAACCTTATTTTGTTTTACTTTATTTTTAACACTTTCTAAGAAATTTTCGCCAGCCTAACGATTTTTTCTTTACTCGGAGTATGTCTCGAAAACTTTATGAACTAAATGGCAGTAAAACTTCAATGTCAGAATGAGGAAGAAGTGAACTCACCATAAAAGAAGATGTAGGTTTATTTTAGGAAATTTTAACTAATATAGTTCTCTAAGTACAACATGATTTCTATAGAAAATTTTGTCAAAATTTTATTTCTATAGAAAATTTTGTCAAAATTTTATTTCTATAGAAAATTTTGTCAAAATTTTATTTCTATAGAAAATTTTGTAAAAATTTTGTCAAAATTTTGTTTCTATAGAAAATTTTGGAAAAATTTTATTTCTATAGGAAATTTTGCCAAAATTTCTACACTAATAAAATTTCAACAAAATTTTCTATAGAAATGAAATTTTGACAAAACTTTCTATAGACATAAAACTTTGACAAATTTTCTATTGAAATAAAATGTTGCCAAAACTTTTAGAGAAATCAAATTTTGACAAAATTTTCTATAGAAATAAAATTTTGACAAAAAATTTTAGAGAAATCAAATTTTGACAAAATTTTCTATAGAAATAAAATTTTGGTAAAATTTTATTTCTATAGAAAATGTTGTCCAAATTTTATTTCTATAGAAAATTTTGCCAAAATTTTATTTCGATAGAAAATTTTGCCAAATTTTATTTCTGTAGAAATTTTTTGTAAAATTTTATTTCTATAGAAAATTTTTTCAAAATTTTATTTCTATAGAAAATTTTGTCAAAATTTTATTTCTATAAAAAATTTTGTCAACATTTTATTTCTAAAAAAATTTTGCCAAAATTTTATATCTATTAAAAATTTTGTCAAAATTGTATTTCTACAGAAAATTTTGTCAAAATTTCATATCTATAGAAAATTTTGTCCGAATTTTATTTCTATAGAAAATTTTCTCAAAATTTTATTGCTATAGAAAATTTAGTAAAAAATTTTATTTCAATAGAAAATTTTGTCAAGATTTTATTTCTATAGGAAATTTTGCCAAAATTTTATCTATAGAAATTTTTGTAAAAATTTTATTTCTATAGAAAATTTTGCCAAAAATTTATTTCTATAGAAAATTTTGTCAACATTTTATTTCTATAGAAAATTTTCTCAAAATTTGATTTTTCTAAAATTTTTTGTCAAAATTTTATTTCTATAGAAAATTTGTCAAAGTTTTATTTCTATAGAAAGTTTTGTCAAAATTTCATTTCTATAGAAAATTTTGTTAAAATTTGATTTTTATAGACACTTTTGCCAAAATTTTATTTCTGTAGAAATTTTTTGTAAAATTTTATTTCTATAGAAATTTTTTTCAAAATTTTATTTCTATAGAATAATTTGTCAAAATTTTATTTCTATAGAAAATTTTGTCAAAATATTATTTCTATAGAAAGTTTTAACAAAATTTTATTTCTATAGAAAACGTTGCCAAAATTTTATCTATAGAAAATTTTTTCAAAATGTTAGTTCTAGAGAAATCTTTATCAAAATTTTATTTCTATAGAAAACTTTGTCATTTATATTCTAAAAAAAATTTTGCCAAAATTTTTTATCTATAAAAAATTTTTTTCAAAATTGTATTTCTACAGAAAATTTTGTCAAAATTTCATTTCTATAGAAAATTTTGTCCGAATTTTATTTCTATAGAAAATTTTCTCAAAATTTTATTTCTATAGAAATTTTTGTCAAAATTTTATTTCTATAGAAAATTTTGCCAAAATTTTATTTCTATAGAAAATTTTGCCAAAATTTTATCTATAGAAATTTTTGTCAAAATTTTATTTCCATAGAAAATTTTGTCAAAATTTTATTTCTATAGAAAATTTTGTCAAAATTTTATTTCTATAGAAAATTTTGTCAACATTTTTATTTCGATACAAAATTTTGTCAAAATCTTATTTCTATAGAAAATTTTGTCAAAATCTTATTTCTATAGAAAATTTTGTCAAAATTTTATTTCTATAGAAAATTTAGTCAAAATTTTATTTCTATAGAAAATTTAGTCAAAATTTTATTTCTATAGAAAATTTTGTCAAAATTTTATTTCTATAGAAAAATTTGTCAAAATTTTATTTCTATAGAAAATTTTGTCAAAATATTATTTCTTTAGAAACTTTTAGCAAAATTTTATTTCTCTAGAAAAAGTTGCCAAAATTTTATCTATAGAAATTTTTTTCAAAATGTTATTTCTAGAGAAAATTTTGCCAAAATTTTATCTATAGAAAATTTTTTCAAAATGTTATTTCTAGACAAATCTTTCTCAAAATTTTATTTCTATAGAAAATTTTGTCAATATTTTATTTCTATAGAAAATTTTGTCAAAATGTTAGTTCTATAGAAAATTTTGTCAAAATCTTATTTCTATAGAAAATTTTGTCAAAATTTTATTTCTATAGAAAATTTTGTCAAAATTTAATTTCGATAGAAAATTTTGTCAAAATTTTATTTCTATAGAAAATTTTGTCCAAATTTTATTTTTATATTTCTATAGAAAATATTTTATTTCTATAGAAACTTTTGTCAAAATTTTATTTCTATAGAAAATTTTGTCAAAATTTAATTTCTATAGAAAATTTTGTCAAAATTTTATTTCTATAGAAAATTTTGTCCAAATTTTATTTCCAAATTAAAGGTAAAAAAATACAAATTTAGGCTACAACTTATTTCAAAGATTTTACATCCTCTGTTTTTTTAAATTGTATTTCTATAGAAAATTTAGTCAAAATTTTATTTCTATAGAAAATTTAGTCAAAATTTTATTTCTATAGAAAATTTTGTCAAAATTTTATTTCTAAAGAATGTTGTCAAAATTGTATTTCTATAGAAAATTTTGTCAACATTTTATTTCTAAAAAAAATTTGCCAAAATTTTATATCTATAAAAAATTTTGTCAAAAATTTATTTCTATAGAAAATTTTGTCAAAATTTCATTTCTGATTATTAATTTTGTTCGGCTTGAGGTCATAGAAACAATCGATTATTGATTTGTTTTAATATTCTGGGATTTTGTCTAAGCCGAACAAAATTAATAATCAGAATAAACATAAAATAGGTCAACAACACTCAAAAATATTTAAAAAAAATCTAATTTCTTTAGAAAATTTTGTTAAAATTTTATTTCTATAGAAACTTTTGTCAAAATTTTATTTCTGTAGAAATTTTTTGTAAAATTTTATTTCTATAGAAACTTTTGTCAAAATTTTATTTCTGTAGAAATTTTTTGTAAAATTTTATTTCTATAGAAAATTTTGTCAAAATTTTATTTCTATAGAAAATTTTGTCAAAATGTTATTTCTATAGAAAATTTTATTTCTATAGAAAATTTGTCAAAATTTAATTTCTGTAGACATTTTTTGTAAAATTTTATTTCTATAGAAAATTTTGTCAAAATTTTATTTCTATAGAAAATTTTGTCAAAATTTTATTTCTATAGAAAATTTTGTCAAAATTTTATTTCTATAGAAAATGTTGGCAAAATTTTATTTCTATAGAAAATTTTGTCAAAATTTTATTTCTATAGAAAATTTTTTGTAAAATTTTATTTCTATAGAAAAATTTTGTAAAATTTTATTTCTATAGAAAATTTTTGTAAAATTTTATTTCTATAGAAAATTTTTGTAAAATTTTATCTCTATAGAATTTTTTTATAAAATTTTATTTCTATAGAATTTTTTTAGTAAAATTTTATTTCTATAGAAAATTTTTGTAAAATTTATTTCTATAGAAAATTTTTGTAAAATTTTATCTCTATAGAATTTTTTTTATAAAATTTTATTTCTATAGAAATTTTTTCGTAAAATTTTATTTCTATAGAAATTTATTTAAAATTTTATTCCTATGGAAAAATTTCCCAAAATTTTATTAAATATTTTTTTTAATTGGCCTGTGGCATAGTCTACGCAATGGACAGCGTTTATCGAACTCACGAATGTCATCATCAATCACTTAGAACTGCTCTTAGTTTGGATAAAGTAACAATGCACTGTGAATAGGCCACAAACAATTTCTTTTTAACTTGCTTTAATACAGATTTAGAAGTAAAAACCAAAAATAGCAATCCCCCCATTTATGCTACTTCGTTTCGGTACAAATCACAAGTTGTACAGCATGAGGTACCTATGCCGTGTGCTCAACTGGACAGACTAACGTAGAGACGGACAAACAGGTAAACCAAAAGTATTCGTTCGTATGGCAATAAATCGAATTTGTGTGCATTTTATATTCCAAAGTTATTAGAGCACCTCGAATGTCAAGTAGTTGGCTCATGGGATAGGTGGCTGCATGCCATAGAATTGAGCTAAAGATATAAAGCATGGCTTTCTATATTCACACAGAAAAAAAGGTAGCAAACGGTTGAATTCTGTGACAGGTGAGATGGGAGCAAAGCACACACAACTCGAATATTCAAGACGAGGGACACAAACCTCCAACCCACCACCCCCCACCCGAACTAGCATGACATTTGCAACAGTTACTTAAAGCTAACATAATGGAGTAAAATATTTGTGTTAGGTACACTCACAAACAAAAGTTTACTTAAATTCACATATTTTGACCTTCCCTTAAAGATGTTGGTATTGATTCCGAGCCAATGATGCAGTTTCTTTGAAATAAAGCCTTTTTGCCTTTAAATCATGGCTCTAGAAACTTAAAATTAGAATAAAGTTCTCATTTGTTGAATTTTCGTTCTCCTTTTGCTATATTTTAGCAGAGGTATTAATGTGCAAATTAATTTCAATTTAAAACCCCAAACCAAACTTTAAACAAAAGATGCAAAACCCTCAAATTTGAAGCTTTTTTATCTTCTCAGTTTTTATTTCTCATTTATCTAATTTTCGTTGTCCCTTTGCGATATATCAGCAGAGGTAATAATGTACAAATAAATTTCAATTTAAAATCCCAAATTATAGCAAATACTTGAAGCACAAAATATATTTTCTTGATTTAAAAAAAAAGGTGCAAAACCCTCAAAATAAGTATAAGCCTATTTTTGTAGCTTTTTTATCTTTAACCCAAAAATTCAATATATCAGCTTATTTAAAGATTATTTCTTTAAAAAGTTTTTCTTTACTCTAAGAGAAATTTGCTTTACTTTGAAGACATACGTCTTTAACGGACTGACGCAAATTTCAAAGATCCTTGTCTTCAATTTAAAGCAAACTAGAATTTCTATATTTCAAAGAAATTCGTCCTTACAAATAAATACATTTTTTAGGGACCTATCAGGCTTTAAATCTAGGATCAATAAAATTAAAATTAGGATATAGATCTTATTTATCGAATTTTCGTTCTATTTTCGCCATTTAAAAATCCAAATTATAACGGATACTTTAAAGTAAACAAGTATATACGGCCGCAAGTTCGGCCAGGCCGAATCTTATGTACCCACCACCATGGATTGCGTAGAAACTTCTACGAAAGACTGTCATCCACAATCGAATTACTTGGGTTGTGGTATCTTAAAACTTCTTAACATCGTTTTCTAAATTGTGATTTAGTCCATACATAGTATATATTAGACAAAAAAGTTATGTATAGTTAAGTTTATAAATAATTACGAATCGATATTGACTTTTTGTAAGTAGAGAGCCAGAATTGAAATATGGGGGTCGCTTATATGGGGACTATATACAATTATGAACTTGATATGGACCAATTTTTGTGTGATTGGGGATCGATTTATGTGAGGGCCATATATAACTATAGACCGATATGGACCTAGTTAGGCATGGTTGTTAACGACCATATACTAGCACAATGTACCAAATTTCAACTCACTCGGATGAAATTTGCTCCTCCAAGAGGTTCCAAAACCAAATCTCGGGATCGGTTTATATGGGGCTATGTACGATTATGGACTGATATGGACCACTTTTGGCATGGTTGGTAAATATCATATAATACCACCACGTACCAAATTTCAAGCAGATCGGATGAATTTTGCTTCTCCAAAGGCACCGGAGGTCAAATCTGGGGATCGGTTTATATGGGAGCTATATATAATTATGGACTGATAGGAACCAATTCCTTCATGGTTGTTGGATACCATATACTAACATCACGTACCAAATTCCAACCGAATGGGAAGAATTTTGCTCTTCCAAGGGGCTCTGGAGGTCAAATCTGCGGATCGGTTTATATGGGGCCTATATATAATTATGCACCTATATCGACCAATTTTTGCATGGGAGTTTGAGGCCATATATTAACACCACGTACCAAATTTCAACTAAATGAGATGAATTTTGGTCTTCCAAGAGGTTCCGGAGGTGAAATCTGGTGATCGGTTTATATGGGGGCTATATATAATTATGGACCGATATGGACCAATTTTCGCATGGTTCTTAGAGACCATATACTAACACCATGTACCAAATTTCAGCCGGATCGGATGAAATTTGCTTCTCTTAGAGGCCTCGCAAGCCAAATCGGGGGATCGGTTTATATGGGGGCTATATATAATTATGGACCGATGTTGACCAATTTTTGCATGGTTGTTAGAGACCATATACTAACACCATGTACCAAATTTCAGCCGGATCGGATGAAATTTCCTTCTCTTTGAGGCCTCGCAAGCTAAATTTTGGGGTCCGTTTATATGGGGACTATACGTAAAAGTGGACCGATATGGCCCATTTGCAATACCATCCGACCTACATCAATAGCAACTACTTGTGCTAAGTTTCAAGTCGATAGCTTGTTTCGTTCGGAAGTTAGCGTGATTTCAACAGACGGACGGACATGCTCAGATCGACTCAGAATTTCACCACGACCCAGAATATATATACTTTATGGGGTCTTAGAGCAATATTTCGATGTGTTACAAACGGAATGACAAAGTTAATATACCCCCCATCCTATGGTGGTGGGTATAAAAATATTTTCTTAATTCCAAAAAAACCTTAAACCAAAGATACTAAGTCCTCAAAATAAGACATAGCCTATATTTGAAGCATTTTTATCTTAAATCTAAAAATTCAATATTTCAGTGAATTTAAGGACGATTTCTTTAAATCAAAAATGTGTTTCTTTACTTTAAGGAAAATTTGTCTTAAAGACATACGACTTGAAGGAAAGATTATAAAATTAGTTTTAATTAAAATTTCATTATTTTAACGAAATTAGTCTTTAATATTTTGTAAATTAAAATTTAGCTGGCATAATCTTTAATAGCACTTAAATATTTTTTCACCGCATGTTTCGCATTTCCGTTCATTCACCCAATATCTTCAATATCATCGCAGCGATGACGCCTTCGCTTATGAACCTGTATAGTTTTTAACTCAAGGTATATATTTTTTTAAATTTTTTGGTCAATTGCATCTTTCTACATATCATTCTCCCTTCAACGTGATTTACTTTTCAACAGTTTTCTGTAATATTAACAGCGTTGCAAATATTCAATTTTATAATTTTTTTTTCAAAAATCTTCATACAGTTTGACAGCAAACACACTGGACCATTTAGCTCATATTGATATTATGATTCAATTATCGCACAAGCAACAGATACAATCAAGCAGTTCTATTTATAGACCTCATTGTTTAGCACACACAATGAGCTGATGTAAATAAACTTTATTTAAAGAAAACAAACCACTTTAGTTGATACCTTTCCTCCAAACATCGAGCCAAATACAACCGTTTGAAATTAACATAATGTAAATTTTTATATATTCCAAAATTAGATTTCGATATTGCATAGTAATTTATTAAATTTTTACTACGAATGCTTAAAATGTGTTTTATTTAAGACATGAAGCCAGAAATTAATAGTTCTTAATTTAAAGGAAATTAACTGTGATTTTGGAGTAAAAATATTATTTTTTTTGGTGACAAATGGATAATAGGTTAGGTTAGGTTATGTGGCAGACCGATGTATCAGGCTCACTTAGACTATTCAGTCCATTGTGATACCACAGTGGTGAACTTCTCTCTTATCACTGAGTGCTGCCCGATTCCATGTTAAGCTCAATGACAAGGGACCTCCTTTTTATAGCCGAGTCCGAACGGCGTTCCACATTGCAGTGAAACCACTTAGAGAAGCTTTGAAACCCTCAGAAATGTCACCAGCATTACTGAGGTGGGATAATCCACCGCTGAAAAACTTTTTGGTGTTCGGTCGTAGCAGGAATCGAACCCACGACCTTGTCTATGCAAGGCGGGCATGCTAACCATTGCACCACGGTGGCTCCCGGTAATTATAAGGATAATACGATTTCATTGAAAAGTTTATCGACTTTTGGACAAGGAAAAAAACTTTATGGTAGAGAATTGCGTCTTCCGTGCTAAGCAAAATTTGCATTCGTATTTTAAAGACATGAAATCTTTGACCTCACGACAATATTTTTTTCAGTGTACAGAGACAAGCCCGCTTTAATTGACGCATTGGAAGCACGATTACCACAGTTGGTAGAACTCTACCAAAAATGGTAGAAAAGATTTTTTATAGTTTGGTAGATTGGTAGTATTTTTGATGTTTTAGTAAATTTAGCAAAACATTTCTCTCCAACTTCTATAGAAATAAAAATGTTTCTATAGAAACAAAATTTTGAGAAAATTTTCTACAGAAATAAAATTTTGAGAAAAATTTCTATAGAAATAAAATTTTGAGAAAATTTTCTACAGAAATAAAATTTTGACAAAATTTTCTAATAATTCAAAATCTTTAAAAATTTTAATTTTCGTATTATTTAATAGTATCAATGTCCTCTATGAGTAAGTTATCCCTTTTTGAACAAGTAGCCTTTTCGACACATTTACAATACATGGGTATTTATACACCCAACAAATTGTCGAGAGATCATTCATTTATTCGAAGAAAAAACATTTTTTCAAAAGCTTCAAAATAAGTTTTTCCTTTTGATTTGGTAGATTGAATTTCTTAAAGTTTTAGTAGATTATTTTTGGTGGGATGCCGGCCGATATTTTAGAAAGAGTTTGCCGGGCACGGTCATCACTTGCTTGAAATAATCTTCAATTGACCGTTCTATCGAAGCAAATAAAGATTTCTTGCTTTTTACTGAGTTCTAGTTGTGTATGTGTGTGTGTTTTTTTTAATTTTCCTATAGCTCTTAAAAATCACCCTTTACTAACTTTAATATTGAATTGTTGAAATCAAGATAAACAATTTTTTGAAATTAAGAAAACCTTTTTTGCTTTGATGCATCTCTTATATGTTAATTTGAATTGTTAAAGTGACATTTATTTGTACATGAATATATCTGTTGATAATCACAAAAAAAAGAACGAAAAGTCAATAAATGAGATAGTATCCTAAATTAAAATTTATAGAGCCTAGATTTAAAGGCAAATATACCTAAAAATTTATTTATTTTAAAGAAGCAGTGTCTTTGGCTTAACAAAATCCTTATGGCTCAATATCTTTGAATTCAAATAATTTTTGTTTTGAGTTTAGCTGCATCTTTTGCGTTATTCATTCACCCACAATTATTGTTTCTCTCCGTGTATATTAATCGAACAATGATCCTATTCCAATGACAATTGATGCAATTTATAACTACTAAGTCAATTGTTGCTGTTCCTTTAATAGATCTATTCCACTTATCTTTCGTTCCTGTTCTTCTTCAAGGGACTATAGTTCATTTGGAAGTACAAACGAGAATTTTTATTCAGATGATGTGCATGTAATATTCTGTATGTTATGATTTTTTGTTATTGTATCTTCAGATTTGGATCGTAGACTTCATGAAGGAGACGAAAGTCACATTCAAACAAGCATGAAACCCCCACAAACAGCAGCAGCAGTAACAGTAGCATCCACTGAAGCATTCAACCATCATAAGTGGTGCTTGCCTTCCATTTGCCAATGACATTGGAGGTAAAAGTGGTGGTGGCCTTACCTATTGTAGTAATGACAACGGAACCATAATGTCGCCCTCTAGCTGTGGCAAATGAGTTTTCTCATGTCGTTTAATTTGATTTTCTGTCTGTCTGCGTCTGCCAGATTCTCTTTATGGTCGATTTATTGCTGTTGCATTAGAATCAAAAATGTCATCATTCAATAATAAATATGAAATTTTCTTCAGTTAGTCAGAATCCAACCATATGATCTATTATATAGGTCCATGGTGCATTATGCATGCACAGAAAAAAAAACACGTTTGGCAAACGGATATCGTAAACGTTGTTCTTTTGTTACAGTTATTTTAATTTCTCCGAAAAATTCAAACCTTTATCACCAAACAAAATTTTTGTTACAAAATTTTTATTTTTCAAATAAAAAATTACTGTTCTTCTATAGAAATAAAATTTTATAAAATTTTCTATAGAAATAAAATGTTGGCAAATTTTTCTATAGAAATAAAATTTTGACAAAATTTTCTATAAAAATAGAATTTTGACAAAATTTTCTACAACAATAAAATGTTGGCAACATTTTCTATAGAAATAAAATTTTGACAAAATTTTCTATAGAAATAAAATGTTGGCAACATTTTCTATAGAAATAAAATTTTGACAAAATTTTCTATAGAAATAAAATTTTCTATAGAAATAAAATGTTGACAAAATTTTCTATAGAAATAAAATTTTGAGAAAATAGAAATACAATTTTGACAACATTTTCTATAGAAATAACATTTTGACAAAATTTTCTATAGAAATAAAATTTTGACAACATTTTCTATAGAAATAACATTTTGCCAAATTTTCTATACAAACGAAATTTTGAGAAAATTTTCTATAGAAATAAAATTTTGACAAAATTTTCTACAGAAATAAAATTTTGACAAAATTTTCTATAGAAATAAAATTTTGACAAAATTTTCTATAGAAATAAAATTTTGACAAAATTTTCTATAGAAATGAAATTTTGAGAAAATTTTCTATAGAAATAAAACTTTGAGAAAATTTTCTATAGAAATAAAATTGTGACAAAATTTTCTATAGAAATAAAATTTTGACAAAATTTTCTATAGAAATAAAATTTTGACAAAATTTTCTATACAAATAAAATTTTGACAAAATTTTCTATAGAAATGAAACTTTGAGAAAATTTTCTATAGAAATAAAATGTTGACAACATTTTCTATAGAAATAAAATTTTGATAAAATTTTCTATAGAAATAAAACTTTGACAAAATTTTCTATAAAACTAAAATTTAAAAAAAAAATTCTATAGAAATAAAATTTTGGCAAAATTTTTTATAGAAATAAAATTTTGACAAAATTTTTTATAGAAATAAAATTTTGACAAAATTTCTATAGAAATAAAATTTTAACAAAATTTTCTATAGAAATAAAATTTTGACAACATTTTCCATAAAAATAACATTTTGACAAAATTTTCTATAGAAATAAAATTTTGACAAAATTTTCTATAGAAATAAGATTTTGACAAAATTTTCTATAGAAATAAAATTTTGACCAAATTTTCTATAGAAATAACATTTTGACAAAATTTTCTATAGAAATAACATTTTGACAAAATTTTCTATAAAAATAAAATTTTGATAAAATTTTCTATAGAAATAAAATTTTGACAAAATTTTCTATAGAAATAAAATTTTGAGAAAATTTTCTATAGAAATACAATTTTGAAAAAATTTTCTATAGAAATAAAATTTTGGCAAAATTTTTATAGAAACAAAATTTTGACAAAATTTTCTATAGAAATGAAATTTTGAAAACGTTTTCTATAGAAATAAAATTTTGACAAAATTTTCTATAGAAATAAAATTTTAACAAGATTTTCTATAGAAATAAAATTTTGACAAAATTTTCTATAGAAATAAAATTTTGAAAACATTTTCTATAGAAATAAAATTTTGGCACAATTTTCTATAGAAATAAAACTTTGACAAAATTTTCTATAGAAATAAAATTTTGGCAACATTTTCTATAGAAATAAAACTTTCTATAGAAATAAAATTTTAAGAAAATTGTCTATAGAAATAAAATTTTTGCAAAATTTTTATAGAAATAAAATTTTAACAAAATTTTCTATAGAAATAAAAATTTGGCAAAATTTTCTATAGAAATAAAATTTTCTATAGTAATAAAATTTTGCCAAAATTCTCTAAGAAATAAAATTTTGCCAAAATGTTCTATAGAAATAAAATTTTGACAACATTTTCTATAGAAAAAAAAATTAACAAAATTTTCTATAAAAATAAAATTTTGACAAAATTTTCTATAGAAATAAAATTTTGAAAACATTTTCTATAGAAATAAAATTTTGCCAAAATTTTCCATAGAAATAAAATTTTGACAAATTTTCGATAGAAATAAATTTTTGAAAACATTTTCTATAATTTTGACAAAATTTTCCATAGAAATAGAATTTTGACAAAATTTTTTATAGAAATAAATTTTTGACAAAATTGGCTGTAGAAATAAAATTTTGAGAACATTTTCTATAGAAATAAAATGTTGGCAAAATTTTCTATAGAAATAAATTGTTGACAAAGTTTTCTATAGTAATAAAATTTTCAGAAAAATTTCTATAGAAATACAATTTTGACAAAATTTTCGATAGAAATGAAATTTTGAGAAAATTTTCTCTAGAAATAACATTTTGAAAAAATTTTCTATAGAAATAAAATTTTGCCAAAATCTTCTATAGAAATAAAATTTTGCCAACATTTTCTATAGAAATAAAATTTTGACAAAATTTTCTATAGAAATAAAATTTTGACAAAATTTTCTATAGAAATAAAATTTTGACAAAATTTTCTATAGAAATAAAATTTTGACAAAATTTTCTATAGAAATAAAATTTTGACAAAATTTTCTATAGAAATAAAATTTTGACAAAAGTTTCTATAGAAATAAAATTTTGACAAAAGTTTCTATAGAAATAAAATTTTGGCAAAATTTTCTACAGAAACGAAATTTGGACAAATTTCCTATAGAAGTTAAATTTAAGAAGAAATAAATTTTCAATAGAAATTAAACTTATTTATTTATTAATTATATTTACACTAAAATTAGAAATAAAATTGTATGCTTTGACTGCTAGGGTCTTATCAAATCAAATTTTTATAAAATTTCCTAGAGAAATAAAATTTTAACAAAATTTTCTATGGAAATAAAATTTTAACAAAATTTTCTATAGAAATAAAATTTTGACAAAATTTTCTATAGAAATAAGACTTTGACAAAATTTTCTATAGACATGAAATATTGACAAAATTTTCTATAGAAATAAAATTTTGACAAAATTTTCTATAGAAATAAAATTTTGAGAACATTTTCTATATAAATAAAATGTTGGCAAAATTTTCTATAGAAATAAATTGTTGACAAAGTTTTCCATCGTAATAAAATTTTAACAAAATTTTCTATAGAAATAAAACTTTGACAAAATTTTCTATAGAAATAAAATTTTGAAAACATTTTCTATAGAAATAAAATTTTGACAAAATTTTCTATAGAAATTAAATTTTGACAAAATTTTCTATAGAAATAAAATTTTGACAAAATTTTCTATAGAAAAAAAAATTGGCAAAATTTTCTATAGAAATAAAATGTTGACAAAGTTTTCTATAGAAATAAAATTTTGACAACATTTGGAAAAATTTTCTATAGAAATAAAACTTTGACAAAATTTTCTATAGAAATTTTATTACTGTAGAAAATTTTGACAAAATTTTCTACAGTAATAAAATTTTGACAAAATTTTCTATAAAATTTTGAGAAAACTTTCTATAGACATAAAGTTTTGAGAAAATTTTCAATAGAAATAAAAGTTTGAGAAAATTTTCAATAGAAATAAAATTTTGAGAAAATTTTCTTTAGAAATAAATTTTTGACAAATTTTTCTATATATTGCCTCATTTAAAAATGAATTGAGTTTTAGCGACCAAATCCAATATTAAGCGACATTTATATTAAAGGTTAAAAAAAAATGCACAGAAAAAGACATATTTGCCTTTTGGTTTCACTCACGAAATTCATTGATCCAATTAATTTTTAATTGAAATTTCTTCAATTACAGAAATGATTACCAATATCAATAAAAAATAATTGTGATTGATTTTTGTTTTAATCAAAAAATCAGCTGAATCAATTAAATTTGAATAGTTTTTTTTTAAGATTTAATTATTATTTTAATTGAGTTTTTTTTTTGTGGTGCGTTTTTCTGTGGAGTCAAGACAATTAGTGAAAAATCCAGGTTATTTTAATTCTCTTTTGGTTTCATTTCAAATTCCATCGAATCCTCCTATCTTACCTTATCTTTTGTAACTAGGCCACTCTGTAGTCCTTGTTTCTGTAATTGCTGGTTGGCTTGCTGCTGTTGCTGATAGAATTCCTCACGGCCATTATTGCTCAAACTATCGATAATCGCTGATGTATTGACATGAGCATCATAGGCTAGATCCTGATTATTTGAGGCTAAAGATCCATAGGTAGCTGCAGGCAATGATGATGTTGAAGAGGTCAATGAGGCCATATTATTAACAGGATTAATGCTGGCATATGAAGTGGATGAGGGGACAGCTACTGGTGTGCTAGCCGAAGAGGCGTATTTATCCGATGATGATGCTGCAGCTGAGGATGATGAGGACGAGGATAATGATGCCAGAGTCTTTACAGGTGCGGGCTGTTGATAGGATTGTTGTACTGCAGCTTGAGCTATGGGTTTGTGGCCAACTTTTGGATATGCTGACGAGGAGGAGGGTTGTGTTGTTACAGCCGCTGGTGAATGTGAAATTTTATGCTTGCTGCTGGTCCCCTTGTTATTGCTATTGGCAGCCGATGATGTCGAAGGTCTACGCTTGGATCCGGAACCTTTAGTCGATGTTGGCCTTTTTGTGGCACGAGTTCTAATTTTACCACTAGTTGTCAAGGTCCTTTGACTACCTATGGTGGTAGTGAGTGTGGCCATGGTTTCCGTATCATCGGCAGCAGCTGTAATGCCTACATTATTCGATCGTGCTGCCACAAATTCCTCTTGAGCATCTGTAGTATCGGTAGATGGTTCCAAGGTGGTAATGTCATATTCCTCACTCTCCGTGGGTAAACTGTTCAGGGATTCTGTTTTTTCCTCCAAGGATGTCATGGTTTCAGCCGCATTCATCTCAGTGGTGGTAGGAAATTCATTTAATTGTTTGGATGTTTGCGAAGTGGTTATCGTAGCCATTTGGGCTGCTGCCAATTTATCCATGGAATTTCGTAATTGCAAAAGCGTAGTCTCATCTAACACCAAAGTGGGTTCCGTTTTACCTTCATCCTCCTCCCCCTCATCGGTCTTCTGTCCATCATTTGTGGGATTAAATGCATCGGTAACATCGCTAGGTATCAAAGTAGAATTTTCCTCTTCCCCATCGCTGGTCGAATATTTATCGGTGGATTGTGTTACGCTAGCATTGGCCTGTAGTAGTTTCTCATTAATGTCTAATGTTTCCTTCAGTCTGGCCACACGCTCAACAATCCTTTCAAGCATATCCTTTTGGGATTCGGGTAAATTTTTCGTATCCAAGGTCAGCAGTTTATTGTATTTTTCAATATTTTGTCTCACAGTTTCAATGTCAGCCTGTAGTTTGGGATCCGCAGCCGAGGCTACAGAGTGCTCCTCCGTGGGTTGATAGTAATTACGAGCTCTACGATTACTATAGCCTACCAATTCAATTACACCAGGATAATTCTGCTCATAGGTCAAGGCTGAGTTGAATACTATCAGTAGGAGAAATGATTGCAATAATTTTTGATAACCCATTTTTACAACACTGTTTTAATGGTTTTATTTTTTTTTTTAATTTTTTATATTAATTTTTTTTTTTGGGTTTTAGAGAATTTTAAATTCGTTTTTTTTTTGAAGGGGGTTAGATTTTTTTCGATTTTTTATTTCAATTTAAAATTTCTATATTCTGCTGCTTTAGGTTATGAATGTCAGCTAACTGTTTTTCTTTTTAGACTGATGATGATGTTGTTGTTAGCACTGTTGCTTCTATTTGGAGTTGAAGCACTAGTTAATAAACCAATTTTCTTGTTTTAAGCCTTCGCACTAGTCACCACACTTTGTTTTTTTTTTGTTGTATTTTCTTTTTTCTTCTTCTCGGGTTTTTTGTTTGGGCTTTTGTATGGCCGTTGAAAACAACTTCACGTCCAAAACGAGAATTTTCAAATGCGAGTTTGAGGCGCCCGAAGAAAGTTCAAGTTTGCGTTGTTAAGCCAATTTCACGAACCGTTAACGCGCTTGAGAGTTTTCCACAGTCACAGTCAGAACAGAAAGAGGAACAAAAAACCACAAAACCGAAACAGAACGAATCACAAGCTGCTGCTGATCTACACTCAAGTGAAAGAACAAACGGCCTCGTTAATTAATGTAAGGGGATCAGAGCAGAGCAGAGTCCGAAAAAAAAACTCTATGCGAAGTAGTTCTAGGGTGGTTAGTTGGTGTACAACGTTGTAGACCTGTAAATAGTAGCACCGCCGTGGTACAAATGTTTTGAGTTTCGATTTTGCAGCGTCTTTTAAAAATTTTTCATCCAACCTCTTTATTCAGAACACACAACACTGGCTTTGGTCAAACAACCAAGCAGCAAACCAAAGAAACCAAAGCAATCTAGCTACCACTATATCACCTCGCCACACATATTTCCTTTGCAACTTTTGGCCAAGTTCATGGCTTTTCATTGAGCTGACATTGTGTAGCTCCCTCCATCCAACAGGCATTCAGCATTCAGCTAGCAGGTTTAAGACTAGATTATGAGACAACTTTAACTCTCATCAGGCATGTTCGTTTCGAACCAAATGACTAGACTTGGATAGCTTTACTTTCTTTTGTGTAATACTCAGTCTGTAAGAGAAACTTTCTTTTACCCACTCTCTCCCTCTCTTATTTCATCTTGCTTGTGGTTGCAATGATCAAAAGAGAACGCTTTAAATAATTTTTCATATATTTGTTGTTGTTCTCTCTTTACTATGTTAACTAGGTAATATGATGGTAGGTACATATACATGTACATGGTTTGAAATAAAGTAAGACCATCAATAAATAAATCTCATAAAATAACAGTTTAATTGAATTAAATAAAAAGTTTAATCGAATTTATTGGATTTAGCGTAAATAGAGAATTGGAGAGAATTTGCTTTGATTTATTTAAATTTGTTAAAAAACAAAACAAGTTTATATAGCGGTAAGTTTGGTGTAACGACTCTCCAGCGTGCTTCTAACTTCTTTTGACCTTTGCCATGGAAGCTAGATATGGGTGCGCTACATACTAAATAAAATTTTGCGTAGCATACATAAACTATTTTATTTTTTTTTTTGTATAGTACAACGACAAATATCTATGTTTTACAAAGAGAATAGTAGTCTGGAGTTTAGATACACATGTGGTCAAATTAATATGTATGGTAAATTTACAAAATATATTTATTGAAAATCAAAATAAAGTCTATATTACATATTAATGACATACATTTAACTTAAAGGTAAATACTTTTCTGGAAAAGACAATGAAATGAAAAGCTTATCCAATTAAGGCAAAGTAAGAGTCAACAAGTATATACAGCAGTAAGTTCGGCCGGGCCGAATCCTAAATACCCACCACCATGAACCAAATATTAGGGTTTCCTTTGAAATTTCAGGAGGGCTTGAGGACACTTCCGGAAGATAAATTTAAAGATTTCACCTATGAGGACTATATCAGATTCTGGATTTATAAGAACCATTTTTGTTTGAGTTTTAGAGGAATTATTAACATCTCTTGTAAGTGTGCAAGAAAATTATAAAATAACGTCTTGATTTGAAATCTTAAATCTGTAGAAGTAAAATCTGGAAATTTTACATTGAGTTTCAAGCAATTTTCATGATCAGTTTGCCTTCTACACCCCCAAGAAGTGAAATCGGTCTATATGGAGGCATTACCAAATGGACCGATAAAAACTTAATCCGATACACGTTTTTGTGAGCCTCAAATACCAGAATATTTAGAATTTCAGGCAAATCAGATAAAAACTACGGTTTCTAGAAACCCAAGGAGTTAAATCTGGAAATCGTTCTTATGGGCGCTATACTAAAATATGGACCGATACTTACCGTTTTCGGCACACCTCTTTATGGTCCTAAAATACATCTAGATTTCCAATTTCAGGCAAACTACGGTTTCTATAAGCCCAAGACCCCAAATCGGGAGGTCGGTTTATATGGGCACCATACCAAAACATGGACCGATGCTCACCATTTTTGGCACACCTCTTTACGGTTCTAAAGTACCTTTTGATTTCCAAATTCAGATAAATTGGATAAAAACTGCGGTTTCTATAAGCCCAAGAAGTAAAATCGGGAGATCGGTCTATATGGGGGCTATACCAAAATATGGACCGATACTCACCATTTTTGGCACACGTATTTGTGGTCCTACAATACCTCTAGATTTCCATTTTAGATAAATTGAATAAAAACTGCGGTTTCTATAAGCCCAAGAAGTAAAATCGGGATATCGGTCTATATGGGGGCTATACCAAAACATGGACCGATACTCACCATTTTTGGCACACCTCTTTATGGTCCTCAAATACCTATAAATTTCAAATTTCAGGCAAATTGGATAAAAACTGCGGTTTCTATAAGCCCAAGAAGTAAAATCGGGAGATCGGTCTATATGGGGGCTATACCAAAACATGGACCGATACTCACCATTTTTGGCACACCCCTTTATGGTCATAAAATACCTCTAGATTTCAAATTTCAGGCAAATTGGATAAAAACTCCAGTTTCTATAAGCCCAAGAAGTAAAATCGGGAGATCGGTCTATATGGGGGCTATACCAAAATATGGATCGATACTCACAATTTTTGGCACACGTCTTTGTGGTCCTACAATACGTCTAGATTTCCAATTTCAGGCAAATTGGATAAAAACTACGATTTCTATAAGCCCAAGACCCCAAATCGGGAGGTCGGTTTATATGGGGACTATATCAACACCTGGACCGATATAGCCCATCTTCGAACTTGACCTGCCTGTAGACAAAAGACGAGTTTGTGCAAAATTTCAGCACGATTGCTTCATTATTGAAGACTATAGCGTGATTACAACAGACAGACAGCCAGACAGACAGACAGACGGACAGACGGACATCGTTATATCGTCTTAGAATTTCTCCCTGATCAAGAATATATATACTTTATATAGTCGGAAATCGATATTTCGATGTGTTACAAACGGAATGACAAACTTATTATACCCCCGTCACCATTCTATGGTGGTGGGTATAAAAATGAATGGATAAGTGAATTTTCTAAATCGTGAAATATTCAGGTATACTTAATTTTTTTTTTGTTTAAAGTGAACATAATTCTGTTACATTATCAATAACCAGTGTATCCAACTTTATTTTGATAACATTTTATACTCGCTTTGACATACTGCTTACAAGCTTCCGACTGGTTTCATCCGAGTTTTCATACCATGTTATCTGTTTAAGTTGTTGTTTATTAAATAAATATTTCATTCCCAATTCTGTGTTTTAACTCTCCCCAAAGGGTTTCAATGGGTTTAGGGTCTGGCGACTGAGTAGGGCAATATACGATGGCAGTTCGGAAACTTCTTAGCCTAGCACAAAAACCGCAATATAAACAGAAAAAAGTTAAGTGTTTTGGAAACTTCCATCTCTGTTATGACCACATGTTAAATTTTGTTTCGATCTGGCAACTCCTTCATATAGAAACAGGTGTTCAAAAAAGACGCATCCACAATTTTTTTACAATGGAAAAATTAGAAATGCGTGCTGTCATTAAATTCAGGTTTGACGTCTGTAAATCAATTAGTTTGTGAGATAGAGCTTCTTTTGTGAAGCAACTTTTGTTATTGTGAAAAAATGGAAAAAAAGGAATTTCGTGTTGTGATAAAATACTGTTTTCTGAAGGGAAAAAATACGGTGGAAGCAAAAACTTGGCTTGATAATGAGTTTCCGGACTCTGCCCCAGGGAAATCAACAATAATTGATTGGTATGCAAAATGCAAGCGTGGTGAAATGAGCACGGAGGACGGTGAACGCAGTGGACACCCGAAAGAGGTGGTTACCGACGAAAACATAAAAAAAATCCACAAAATGATTTTGAATGGCCGTAAAATGAAGTTGATCGAGATAGCAGCGGCCCTAACGATATCAAACGAACGTGTTGGTCATACCATTCATCAATATTTGGATATGCGGAAGCTCTGTGCAAAATGAGTGCCGCGCGAGCTCACATTTGACCAAAAACAACAACGTGTTGATGATTCTGAGCGGTGTTTACAGCTGTTAACTCGTAATACACCCGAGTTTTTCCATCGATATGTGACAATGGGTGAAACATGGCTCCATCACTACACTCCTGAGTCCAATCGACAGTCGGCTGAGTGGACAGCGACCGGTGAACCGTCTCCGAAGCGTGGAAAGACTCAAAAGTCCGCTGGAAAAGTAATGGCCTCGGTTTTGTGGGATGCGCATGGAATAATTTTTATCGATTATCTTGAGAAGGGAAAAACCATCAACAGTGACTATTATATGGCGTTATTGGAGCGTTTGAAGGTCGAAATCGCGGCAAAACGGTCCAATATCAAGAAGAAAATAGTGTTGTTCCACCAAGACAACGCACCGTGCCACAAGTTATTGAGAACGATGGCAAAAATTCATGAATTGGGCTTCGAATTGCTTCCCCACCCACCGTATTCTCCAGATATGGTCCCCCGGCGACTTTTTCTTGTTCTCGGACCTCAAAAGGATGCTCGCAGGGAAAAAATTTGGCTGCAATGAAGAGGTGATCGCCGGAACTGAGGCCTATTTTGAGGCAAAACCGAAGGAGTACTACCAAAATGGTATCAAAAAATTGGAAGGTCGTTATATTCGTTGTATCGCTCTTGAAGGGAACTATGTTGAATAACAAAAACGAATTTTGACAAAAAATGGGTTTTTCTTTGTTAGACCGGGGACTTATCAGCCAACCTGTTATTTACATAAAAAAGGTTTATCGGGACAAGAAATTCATAATGATATGGTGAATGTGTTAGGTGAAAGTGCTCCTTCATATGCAACAGTAAAAAATTGGGTTGCTGAATTTAGACGTGGTCGTACAAGCATTGAAGATGAACCACGTAGTGGACGTCCAAAAACAGCAACAACAACAGAAATTGTAGCCAAAGTGCATGATATGGAATTAAATGATCGACGAATAAAAGTGCGTGAAATTGCTAATATCATGGGCATTTCAAATGATCGAGTCCATTTAATTTTGCATGAAGAACTACAGATGAAAAAGCTTTCTGCAAGATGGGTGCCGTATTTGTTAACAGTCGATCAAAAACGCATGAGAATGAACATTTCTCAAGCTTGTTTGGATCGTTTAAGTTATGAAAATAACTGTTGATGAGACATGAATCCACCACTATACTCCGGAGACAAAAGAACAATCCAAACAATGGACTGAAGCTGGAGAAAGTACCCCAAAGAAGGCAAAAACAATTCAATCGGCTGGTAAGGTTATGTCAACGGTTTTTTGGGACTTCAAAGGTATTTTATTGATTGACTATCTGCAAAAGGGTAAAAAAAATAAATTCAGTGCAACCTTTTGGATCAATTAAATGTACAAATTCGAGAAAAGCGTCCTGGCTTACAACACAAACAAAAATAATTTTTCATCAAGACAACGCACCAGCGCACAAGAGTATTTTAACAATGGCTAAAATCAACGAATTAAAGTACGAGTTGCTTGACTACCCACCTTATTCTCCTGATTTAGCTCCCAGTGACTTTTACTTGTTCCCAAATCTAAAAACAAATCCTAGCTGGCAAGCGTTTTACCTCAAATGAAGATGCAATTACAGTTGTAAACCACTATTTTGAAGACCTTGAGGAAAACTATTTTAATCAAGGGATAGAATTGCTAGAAAAGCGTTGGACTAAGTGTATTGAAAATTCAGGAGATTATATTGCAAAATACAAATATTTTTGAAAAACTAACTATTCTCTTTCATTGATAGGCTAAGAAGTTTCCGAACCGCCCTCGTAGAAGGGTTATGCCATTGTTTTTTGGAACCAATTTTTAATAAAGCGAGAAGTGTGTTTAGAATCGTTGTCTTGTTGAAACACCCACACCCAGAGAAGGAATATGATCACCTCAAACATGCTTTAAGAGCAAAATGTTATTTTTGGGTGGTGACCATGTAACACGGTTTTCGCAACCATGTTATTTTCTCGGAAATCATGTATCCGATTTCGGCAAGCAGGTTATATTTGACGAGAAAATAAGATTTTAGTGGCAAACATGTTACATACAAAAACTAACATTTTGCTCTTAAAACATGTTTGAGGTGATCATATTCCTTCTCTATAAAATTTTGACAAAATTTCGTATAGAAATACAATTTTGACAAAGTTTTATATCGAAATAAAAGTTTGAGGAAAATTGCTATAGAAATAAAATTTTGCTTTGTGTGTATAAATAACATATATGAAATGGGGTTGAAGTTTGATTAGACTACTCACAATGTTATTTATATTCCATTCATTTAAATTATTTTTTGTTACAAGCATGTTGCGTGTTCCCTATGAAAAAATAGCATTATGTTTGAGGTGATCATATTCTTTGTGATCATATTCAGGAGTGAATCATTGTGATTTGAATTGAATCTCAACCATTTTTTTGTGATAACAGTTGCTTTAAATTAGCTTCAGAAAAACAATTATCAGTTACAGAAAAACAATTATTACATAGAGACCAATTTCTCATTAGCTGTTGGTCACTTTAAATATGTTGGGTCCATATGATGCATTTTCCTACCACCTTTACATTTGCTCAATACTTGCTGTGTTAATGCTACTTTTTTAATTCATTTATAATAAAAAAACAGAGAAATTTTGTATAGAGCATTTATAATGTAGATACTACAGATTTTAAGAGTGTTTTTTCGTGCTTTTTCAATTAAGTTGATCTAGCTATTGGAACTCAGCATGGTACTGGTAACACAGTGTGGTTTTTAAACTTACACCACAGCTTTTGCCTCAATGAAGTCTGGCATCCTATGGTGTTTGTTTGTTGTTTTTTTTTTCTCCTTTACCTTATTTTAGTTCATGAAGAGTATTTAAGAAGTAATCTTCATGTTCTATTATTTAATGATGCTGTTACTGTATGTTAACCTTCGGAGTGCTTCTTTGTTTGTTTAATCATATTGCTATGTCACAGGTGATACTATGGGAACGCGGTTTATCTAAATCAGTAACCTTGGTATAGCTAAACTAAAACAAATTACAACGAATACTTGAAGTAAAAAATGTTTGTTGTATAACAAAAAACTAGGCGATACTTACATCGAGGAGGCAACAAAAAAAAACAAACATTCAATAACTCGATTAATTCAAAGATTATTTCTTTAAATCCAAAATGGGTTTCTTTACATTAGAGAAAGTCAGTCTCACTTTGAAGATAACAGGTTGGCAGATAAGTCCCCGGCGTCGCTAGTATTAAATGCATATTATTTTTATTTAGTACCAACCTTCAAATGATTCGTGTCAAAATTTGACGTCTGTAAGTCAATTAGTTTGTGAGATAGAGCGTCTTTTGTGAGATATAGCGTCTATTGTGAAGCAACTTTTGTTATTGTGAAAAAAATTGAAAAAAAAGGAATTTCGTGTTTTGATAAAATACTGTTTCCTGAAGGGAAAAAATACGGTGGAAGCAAAAACTTGGCTTGATAATGAGTTTCCGGACTCTGCCCCAGGGAAATCAAAAATAATTGATTAGTATGCAAAATTCAAGCGTGGTGAAATGAGCACGGAGGACGGTGAACGCAGTGGACGCCCGAAAGAGGTGGTTACCGACGAAAACATAAAAAAAAATCCACAAAATGATTTTAATGACCGCAAAATGAAGTTGATCGGAATAGCAGGGGCCTTAAAGATATCAAAGGAACGTGTTGGTCATATCATTCATCAATATTTGGATATGCGGAAGCTCTGTGTAAAATGGGTGCCGCGCGAGCTCACATTTGACCAAAAACAACAACGTGTTGATGATTCTGAGCGGTGTTTGCAGCTGTTAACTCGTAATACACCCGAGTTTTTCCGTCGATATGTGACAATGGACGAAACATGGCTCCATCACTACACTCCTGAGTCCAATCGACAGTCGGCTGAGTGGACAGCGACCGGTGAACCGTCTCCGAAGCGTGGAAAGACTCAAAAGTCCGCTGGCAAAGTAATGGCCTCTGTTTTTTGGGATGCGCATGTAATAATTTTTATCGATTATCTTGAGAAGGGAAAAACCAGCAACAATGACTATTATATGGTGTTATTGAAGGTCAAAATCGCGGCAAATCGGCCCCATATGAAGAAGAAAAAAGTGTTGTTCCACCAAGACAACGCACCGTGCCACAAGTCATTGAGAACGATGGCAAAAATTCATGAATTGGGCTTCGAATTGCTTCCCCATCCTCCGTATTCTCCAGATCTGGTCCCAGCGACTTTTTCTTGTTCTCAGACCTCAAAAGGATGCTCGCAGGGAAAAAATTTGGCTGCAATGAAGAGGTAATCGCCGTAACTGATGTCTATTTTGAGGCAAAACCGAAGGAGTACTACCAAAATGGTATCAAAAAATTGGAAGGTCGTTATATTCGTTGTATCGTTCTTGAAGGGAACTATGTTGAATAACAAGAACGAATTTTGACAAAAATTGGGTTTTTCTTTTTTTAGACCGGGGACTTATCAGCCAACCTGTTAGCATCGATTTAGGGTTGCTCTCCAAACGATAACATGTTTACTCGAAGGGCAGGTCTACTGAGACCGCATTGCATGAACTAGTCAGCATTATTGAACGTTCACTATCTGTCAATGAATACACAATTGTGGCTTTTCTAGACATCGACATTAAATGGACTGACAACTCTGAATGTATACTTAGGCTGTTAGACCAACTTCTAATGAAGAGGCATACTTCAGCCACACTAGGTAAAGCAAACATACAAAGGTATGTGAACAAAGTCACCGCCTAAGAAGGACTACTATCAACTCTTCTTTGGAATGTTGCTATAAACAACCTGCTGGTTTTCCTAGAATAAGAAAGGATGAAAGTGATGAAGATGATGTGGCTCTAGCAGTCAGCAGTTTGAAAATTCCCAATGCAAAATTAGAGATATTTTACAGAAATGATGGGATGATGACTGAGAAAAGAGGCGAAGATGAATGGTCTAGGGGTATATCCTGCAAAGACAGAACTAAACGTAGAGATGTTATATGATCACCTCACCTATGTTTCAAGAGCAAAATGTTATTTTTGGAGGGTGACCACGTAACATGTTTCTCGCAAAAATGTTGTTTTCTCGCCACACATAACATGCTCGCCGAAAACAGATTAATAATTTCCGAGAAAATAACATGGTTGCGACGAACATGTTACATGGTCACCATCCAAAAATAACATTTTGCTCTTGAAACATGGTTGTGGTGATCATATTCCTTCTCTGGGTGTAGTCATGTACTGCAAAGATCACAAAATTCCTACGGTAAGCCCATATCCTTAGGGGGTATTGAAATTCCCTTTGGTGAGTGTGCAAAATACCATGGCGTAAGACAGGAAGCTCAATTTTAAGTTGAATGTTGAAGAAAGTTCGAGAAAAGCCACGGTACACGCACAGAAAAAACATGTTTGGACATGGTTGCCGCATACATTTAATGCTTATCTAGAGTATGTAATTGTCGCGAAAACCATGTATTTTGTTTTTGTAAAAATAATTTTCGAGCGGAGAAAAATATATGTTGGCAATAAGCATTTAAATGGTTCTCAAATGCTGCAAACATGTTCTATTATTTAAATGATAGAATTTGAGACCATTACATGGTCGGGAAAATCATGTAACTGACCATTCAATTTTTTTACTTTTTTGCAGAGAAAAAAGTATTTTTATAGGTTAGGTATAGACAAGTCTAGAACCATTACATGGCCTTAAAGACCATGTATATTGTTTTCGTAACCATTTAATTTTTTTTTTGGAATTTATGTGTTTTGTGTTAATTTATTTATTCAGAAGAGGCACGTGGTTTTACCTGGTTTTTGTTCTGCATTTTGATATATGGTATAATTTATTTTTATTTGCAGTTACATGATGCCTGCATTTTTAAATTTGATGAGCACGAAGTAAATATGGAATGATTATTTATTGTTGAAATTGAACCAAAATAGAGTGTGTAAAAATATGTGTTTGTGTTTTCTTTTCTCAAGTGGCGTCCTTTTTTCGACGACGAAAAAAGTTTTTCATAAAGATCAACAAATTTTAGGTTGTGACCATGTTCTTTTAACTGGAAGAAAAACATTTTTGACGAATACCATAACATTTTAGATCGTGACCATTGTATTTTGATTCAAACAAAATTCTTTTTATCAATATAATAACATTTTAGATGAGGACAATTTTATTTTTCTTAGAACCATGTTCACTTAGCCAACATGGTTGCAGATGAAAATGTTACATGATCGCCGAAAAAATAGCTCCTATCATATTATTGTGCTCTTCGAATATGATTGTGGCAATCATGTTCCTTCTCTGCGTGTAGCCTTGTGCTCGTGCAACAAGGCGTTAGGAAAAAAGTGTGGACTAAAATCGAAAATTGTACATTGGCTATACACGGCAGGGGTTAGATCTATAATGCTATATGGTATTGTGGTCTGGTTGCCGGCACTTCAGCAGCCGTCAAGTTTAGATAAAGTTCTGCGAATGGAGTGCTTGTGTATCTCAGGCGCATGCAGTAAGACAGGAACAAATTCCCTTAATGTCATACTGCATCTATTGTCTTTAGACATTTTTGCCATACAGCCAGTTGCAACAACGGCTGTGAGGTTGCGTGAGCTATCGCTGTGGTCGCACGGTCACAGTTTGTCCTCAAAATAATGCCAAATGTGCCAAACGTACCCAGCAAAAAAAAATTGGAAGTTCTTCTAAAGGGTGATACGGTCAAAATTTGGTCAATATAAACTTGACGTATTTCTTTCAATTTTGCATTTAAAAAACCCGAACACCCCTCATTTTGAAGGTGTGTGTGTGTAGAATGTTACTCCTATTTTGATTTTGGAATTCACTCTTCAGTTGTCAAAATGCCGTCCAAGCAAGAAGAGCAGCGTATCAAAATTTTGCTAGCGCATCGCGAAAATCCGAGCTACTCGCACGCAAAGCTGGCAAAATCGCTAAAAGTTGCCAAATCAACCGTTACAAGTGTAATGAAAGTGTTTGGGGAAAGTTTGTCGACAGCCAGGAAGTCTGGATCGGGGTGAAATCGAAAACCGGAAGCCGCTGAGACGACAAAGAGATTTGCCGGTAGTTTCAAGCGAAACCCTAACCTCTCTCTCCGAGATGCCGCCAATAAGCTGGGTGTATCGTCTACAACCGTGCATCGAGCCAAAAAACGAGCCGGACTATCGACTTACAAGAAGGTAGTGACTCCAAATCGCGATGATAAACAAAATACGACGGCCAAAGCGCGATCCCGGAGGCTGTACACGACGATGCTGACCAAGTTCGACTGCGTGGTAATGGACGACGAAACCTACGTCAAAGCCGACTACAAGCAACTTCCGGGACAGGAGTTTTATACGGCAAAAGGAAGGGGAAAGGTAGCAGATATTTTCAAGCATATAAAACTGTCAAAGTTCACAAAGAAATATCTGGTTTGGCAAGCCATCTGTACCTGTGGCTTGAAAAGCAGCATTTTCATAGCTTCCGGGACTGTCAACCAAGAAATTTACGTGAACGAGTGTTTGAATAAACGTCTGCTGCCTTTCCTGAAGAAACACGGTTGTTCCGTACTGTTTTGGCCGGATTTGGCATCTTGCCATTACGGTAAAAAGGGCATGGAGTGGTACGCCGCCAACAACGTGCAGGTGGTTCACCACTACTGTGGTACAGGGTATAATAAGTTTGTGCATTTGTATGTAACGCCAAGAAGGAAAGGTATACCGATCGTTTTAGAATTAAATTCTGAGTCGATTTAGCGATGTCCGTCTGTCTGTCTGTTCATGTATTTTTGTGCGCAAAGTACAGGTCGCAGTTTAAGTCCGATCGTTCCAAATTTGGCATAGGGTCGTTTTTTGGAACAAAGACAATCGCTATTGATTTTTGATTTTGAAAATCGATTCAGATTTAGATATAGCTGTCATATATATTTATCCCCGATCTGGTCATAAGTGGCGGGTTTATCAACCGATGTTCTTCAAATTCCGTACATACGAATATTTTATGAGAACTTGCAAATCGGTTCAGATTTAGATATAGCTCCCATATGTATATTTCGTCCGATTTAGACTCATATGGCAACAGAGGCCAAAGTTTACTACCGATTTTCGTGAAATTTTGCACAGAGAGTAGAATTGACATTCTACCAATGCTTGGTAAATTTGATTGAAATCGGTTCAGATTTAGATATAGCTCCCATATATATCTTTCATCCGATTTGCACGTATATGGCCTAAAAAGCCAGAGTTTTGCCCTGACTTGCTTACATTTTTGCACAAGGAATACGTTTAATCCCCAACTCTGGTGTACGTATACGAGGGCGGTTCGGAAACTTCTTAGCCTATCAATGAAAGAGAATAATTAGTTTTTCAAAAATATTTTTATTTTTCAAGATAATCTCCCGAAACTTCAATACACTTAGTCCAACGCTTTTCTAGCAATTCTATTCCTTGATTAAAATACTTTTCCTCAAGGTCTTCAAAATAGTGGTTTACAACTGTAATTGCATCTTCGTTTGAGGTAAAACGCTTGCCACACACAAAAAAAAATTTTTCTGATTCAATCACGAAATTAATTGATCCAATTAATTTTTTAATTGAAATGTCTTCAATCACAGAAATGATAGTATCAATTAAAAAATTAATTGAAGGTCAATTAAAAAATTAATTGAACCAATTAAAAAATTAATTGATACTATTAATTTTTGTGATTGATTTTTGTTTCAATTAAAAAATTTGTTGATTCAATTAAATTTTTAATTGAATATTTTTTAAAACTCAATTAAAATTTTAATTGGAAAAATTTTCGTGAATTTTTTTTCTGTGCAGTTAGGATTTGTTTTTAGATTTGGGAACAAGTAAAAGCCACTGGGAGCTAAATCAGGAGAATAAGGTGGGGGGTCAAGCTACTCGTACTTTAATTCGTTGATTTTAGCCATTGTTAAAACACTCTTGTACCCTGATGCGTTGTCTTGATGAAAAATTATTTTTTTTTTTGTGTTGTAAGCCAGGACGTTTTTCTCGAATTTGTACATTTAATTGATCCAATAGGTTGCAATAGTACTCTGTTGTTGCAATTTCTGTTGTTGTTGCTGTTTTTGGACGTCCACTACGTAGTTCATCTTCAAAGCTTGTACGACCACGTTTAAATTCAACAACCCAATTTTGTTACTGTTGCATATGAAGGAGCACTTTCATCTAACACATTCACCATATCATTATGAATTTCTTGTCCCGATAAACCTTTTTTATGTAAATATTTAATGACAGCACGCATTTCTAATTTTCCCATTGGAAAAAAATTGCGGATGCGTCTTTTTTTAACACCTGTTTCTATATGAAAAAGTTGCCAGATCGAAACAAAATTTAAGATGTGTTCATAACAGAGATGGAAGTTTCCAAAGCACTTAACTTTTTTCTGTTTATACCGCGCTTTTTGTGCTAGGCTAAGAAGTTTCCGAACTGTCCTCGTATACATAATAATGTAAATTGTGTGACCTAAAATTCAGGTTGCATAATCTTTCATATTAGTTCAATATTTTTGTCAGCGCGTATTCGCGATTTTGTGTTTGGTGAATGTTAACCTTGATCCACATATTTAGTTTTGAGTTTGGATCTTATGTTAAAAAATCCCGAATGCAGGATCTTATGCAAAGAAAAAACAAATTTTTCTCAAATCACCCCTCTGACCGCTAAAAACAAAAATATTGAATTAATATGTAGGTTAGGTTAGGTGGCTGCCTGATGTATCAGGCTCACTTAGACTATTCAGTCCATTGTGATACCACATTGGTGAACATCTCTCTTATCACTGAGTGCTGTCCGATTCCATGTTAAGCTCAATGACAAGGGACCTCCTTTTTATAGCGAAGTCCGA
Source organism: Haematobia irritans (assembly GCF_050003625.1). Taxonomy (NCBI): domain Eukaryota; kingdom Metazoa; phylum Arthropoda; class Insecta; order Diptera; family Muscidae; genus Haematobia; species Haematobia irritans. The sequence goes on from NC_134400.1 coordinate 110,547,997, forward strand.
AGGACGTTACACATTGCAGTGAACCCACTTAGAGAAGCCTTGAAACACTCAGAGATGTCACCAGCATTACTGAGGTGGGATAATCCACCGCTGAAAAGCTTTTTGGTGTCCGGTCGAAGCATGAATCGAACCCACGATCTTGGGTATGCAAGGCGGGCATGTTAACCATTGCACCACGGTGGCTCCCAATTAATATGTAAGATTGTGCAACCCAAAATTTTAGGACACGTAATTTACACATTACACAATAAAGAAATTTTAATTAACAATTTTCTTCGTTGAATTTTAATTTTATAGACCCTACACAGAAAAAATTTCACGAAAATTTTTCCAATTAAAATCTTAATTGAGTTTTAAAAAATATTCAATTAAAAATTTAATTGATTCAACAATTTTTTTAATTGAAATATAAAACAAACACACAAATTAATAGTATCAGTTAATTTGTTAATTGGATCAATTAATTTTTTAATTGAATGACAATTAATTTTTTAATTGACTGTCAATTTTTTATTTCTGTGATTGAAGACATTTCAATTAAAAAATTAATTGGATAAATTAATTTCGTGATTGAATCAGATTTTTTTTTTGTGTAGATTTAAAACTACATAGCTCCCTAAAAGATGTCCTTTCTTTAAAGCAGCCGCGTTTTTCGCTGGGAATCAATACCAAAATCCTTAATTAAAGGTCAATATCTCTGGATCCAAGTAAACCTATTTTGAGTGACTTTATTTTGCTTGTGCCACCTGTTGTGAATAATTCAAACATGCAGCAGGTTGCATGTTGGTTTCTTTCAACTTTTTTCCATTAAGATAATGTGGGAAAATTCTTTTTTAATTTACCTGGATTTGTTCAAACTTAGGTCGTTCTTTAACCTACGGTGTAGGTATGGATGGTTACGTTTACTTCCTTTGTGGAATAATGCAATGGGCAACGGTGTTAAAAACCGAAATAAATTATTCCTGCCTAAAAAGCATGGCAGATCGAGAGTGAAGAAAGATGAACTGGAATAGTGGAATGGAATGACTCCCCATATTAGTAAATTAATACAGACTATACCTATATGATGTTGTCTATAAGATTCTTAATACATCGGAACAGAGGAAAAGGTTTAAGATACTTGAATTCAGGCCTTATAAAATACCTTATTCACATGCTACAAAAAGTGCTTTTCTAACATATGTCCCAAACAGATTATGCAGGCAACATATATATTTTTGGATACTGGTGAGACATAATGGTGTTTGTTTTATGCTAACTTAGCCAGTGTTGCCAGTATTTTTCTGGCTCTTGTCCCCAAATTATGATGTTTTCGTCCTCAAAAATCCCCAATTTAATTTTAAATTCCTCATAAAAGTCCCCAATACATTTTTGAAATTATATTTCATGTTAGCCTGATACCGAAACAGGCAATTGACGTCCAAATGCATTATATCTAATTATACAATTATTTTTCGAGCTTTATGGACAGATATAGATTAAGGAACATGGTTAATAGAGCCTTGAAAAGAAAACGCCAGATACAAATCTATACACGCCTGGACTGTACATGTTTCGGTTCGGGCGAATGAACCTTTCCACAGCCTTTAGTATAGATCTGGCAGGGAGAGATAAATCAATTTTGGGCCCTTTATGCTAACTCCTTATGGAGAAAACATTTGGGAAATTTCCTCTTACAAATTGAATCATCTTTTCTCCCACTGTACATCATCTTTTCATATAACTTACAAGTCCCTTAATCTCATTTCTATTTCGTTTTGTTACATAGTAATGCAACAACACGAAATTTATTTTTAGAAAGCTAATTTGTTAGAATTCACCTAAGTGGTGAACAGTCGAACAATGCTTATTGTTTCTACAGTCAACTAAAGGGCGATTTGTTAAGAGCTTGATAACTTTTTTTTTTAAAAAACGCATAAAATTTGCAAAATCTCATCGGTTCTTTATTTGAAACGTTAGATTGGTCCATGACATTTACTTTTTGAAGATAATTTCATTTAAATGTTGACCGCGGCTGCGTCTTAGGTGGTCCATTCGGAAAGTCCAATTTTGGGCAACTTTTTCGAGCATTTCGGCCGGAATAGCCCGAATTTCTTCGGAAATGTTGTCTTCCAAAGCTGGAATAGTTGCTGGCTTATTTCTGTAGACTTTAGACTTGACGTAGCCCCACAAAAAATAGTCTAAAGGCGTCAAATCGCATGATCTTGGTGGCCAACTTACCGGTCCATTTCTTGAGATGAATTGTTCTCCGAAGTTTTCCCTCAAAATGGCCATAGAATCGCGAGCTGTGTGGCATGTAGCGCCATCTTGTTGAAACCACATGTCAACCAAGTTCAGTTCTTCCATTTTTGGCAACAAAAAGTTTGTTAGCATCGAACGATAGCGATCGCCATTCACCGTAACGTTGCGTCCAACAGCATCTTTGAAAAAATACGGTCCAATGATTCCACCAGCGTACAAACCACACCAAACAGTGCATTTTTCGGGATGCATGGGCAGTTCTTGAACGGCTTCTGGTTGCTCTTCACTCCAAATGCGGCAATTTTGCTTATTTACGTAGCCATTCAACCAGAAATGAGCCTCATCGCTGAACAAAATTTGTCGATAAAAAAGCGGATTTTCTGCCAACTTTTCTAGGGCCCATTCACTGAAAATTCGACGTTGTGGCAGATCGTTCGGCTATTCATGATGAAATGTCAAAGCATACTGAGCATCTTTCTCTTTGACACCATGTCTGAAATCCCTCGTGATCTGTCAAATACTAATGCATGAAAATCCTAACCTCAAAAGAATCACCCTTTACAACATGTGACAACTTACAGAAACTGGTTTCCAGGATACAACAACAATTCTAACGCGTACATTAGTCGTGTTTTTCCTAGTTTTACGACGGGCTCATCGTTGCTTATTATATTTCATGTTAGCCTGATACCGAAACAGGCAATTGACGTCCAAATGCATTATATCTAATTATACAATTATTTTTCGAGCTTTATGGACAGATATAGATTAGGGACATGGTTAATAGAGCCATTGAAAAGAAAACGCCAGATACAAATCTATACACGCCTGGACTGTACATGTTTCGGTTCGGGCGAATGAACCTTTCCACAGCCTTTAGTATAGATCTGGCTGGAAGAGATAACTCAATTTTGGACCCTTTATGCTAACTCCTTATGGAGAAAACATTTGGGAAATTTCCTCTTTCCTTGTATAATTAGACATTTTTGAAATTTTTTTTGAGAAATAAAAATAATTAAAACAAAATGCTCTGCTGGAAATCCAGCTAGCTGCAATAAGATCAAGATTTCGAACCATAACACCAAGAGACTGGTGCTCGTTTTCCAAATGCTGGAGATATGAAAAAGGAAGTTTGGAGTTACTTGTAATTATGAATGAATATAGAAAAAAAAATTTAAGAACATTTTCTATATAGAAAAAAGCAAAATTTTCTATATAGAAATAAAATGTTGACAAAATTTTCTATATAAAAATAAAATTTTGACAAAATTTTCTATAGAAATAAAATTTTGACAAAATTTTCTATAGAAATAAAATTTTGACAAAATTTTCTATAGAAATAAAATGTTGACAGAATTTTCTATAAAAATAAAATTTTGACAAAATTTTCTATAGAAATAAAATTTTGACAAAATTTTCTATAGAAATAAAATTTTGACAAAATTTTCTATAGAAATAAAATTTTGACAAATTTTTCTATAGAAATAAGATTTTGACAAAAATAGTGTAGAGAAAAAATGTACAAAATTTTCTATAGGAATAAAATTTTGACCAAATTTTCTGTAGGAATCCAACCATCTTGCAGTCTATAGGGCTTTGCCCAAATAAATTTGACAAACATTCTTTTCCCCTGTTGGTTAAGCTACACTTGTAGTTTAGTCAATGCATGGTTTTAAGCTGAAATCAAAAACAACAACAATGAATAAAATTTTGACAAAATTTTTTATAGAAATAAAATGTTGACTAAATTGTCTATAGAAAAAAAATTACAAAATAGTCTATAGGAATAACAATGTTCTATAGAAAACAATTTTACAAAATTTTCTATAGGAATAAAATTTTGACAAAATTTTTTTATAGAAATAAAATTTTGACAAAATTGTCTATAGAAAAAAAAATTACAAAATATTCTATAGGAATAAAATTTTGACAAAATTTTCTATAGAAAAAAAATTTACAAAATTTTCTATAGAAAAAAAATTTACAAAATTTTCTATAGAAATAAAATTTTGACAAAATTTCCTATAGGAATAAAATTTTTACAAAATTTTTTTATAGAAATACAATTGTGACAAAATTTTCTATAAAAATAAAATTAGACAAAACTTTCTATATATATTTTGTCGAAATTGTATATAGAAATAGAATTTTGACAAAAATTTTTATAGGACTAAAATTTTGAGAAAATTTTCTATAGAAAAAAAATTCTGACAAATTTTTGTATAGAAATAAAATTTTGACAAAGTTTCTATATAAAAATTAAATGTTGACAAAATTTTCTATAGAAAAAAATGTTGAACAAATTTTCGATAGGAATAAAATTTTGTCAATATTTTCTATAGGGATAAAATTTTTCGTTTTGTTTGTTATTGTTGGTTTCTTTTCAATCATTATTGTTGTTGTTGATCTCAGCTTAAAACCATGCATTGACTAAACTACAAGTGTAGCTTAACCAACAGAGGAAAAGTATGCCTGTCAAATTTATTTGGGCAAAGCCCTATAGACTGCAAGATGGTTGGATGTACAGCTGTTTCGGAATTACCACATTCCTCATCAGCATCCTCTACTTGCAGCATACAAAACTATCAACCAATTATCCGAATAAATTCGGGTAATTCAGTCAACCCAAAGTGAACTACACTTGAACCTTCCGAAAAAAGGTTTGATAGTCGGCTACTGCCTAACAAATTTGCAAGTAGAGGATGCTGATGAGGAATGTGGAAATTCCGAAACAGCTGTCATCCAACCATCTTGCTGTCTATAGGGCTTTGCCCACATAAATTTGACAAGCATACTTTAAGCTACACTTGTAGTATAGTCAATGCATTTTAAGCTGAAATAAAAAAACAACAATAATGAATAAAATTTTTGACAAAATTGTCTATATAAATAATATTTTGACAAAATTTTCAATGGAAATAGAATTGTGACAAAATTATCTATAGAAATAAAATTTGACAAAACTTTCTAGAAATAGAATTTTGACAAAAAATTTTATAGGACTAAAAATTTTTTGACAAATTTTGTACAGAAATAAAATTTTGACAAATTTTCTATATAGAAAGAAATTTTGACAACATTTTCTATAGGAGTAAAATTTTGTCAAAATTTTCGATAGGAATAAAATTCAGAAAAAATTTGCTATACAAATAAAATTTTGACAAAATTGTATATAGAAAAAAAAACAATACAAAATTTTCTATAGGAATAAAAGTTTGACAAAATTTTCTATATAGAAATAAAATTTTGACAAAATTTTCTATATAGAAATAAAATTTTGACAACATTTTATATAGGAATAACATTTTGTCAACAATTTCTACTGGAATAAAATTTTGACAAAATTTTCTATAGGAATAACATTTTCACAAAATTTTCTATAGGAATAAAATTTTGACAAATTTTCTATAGAAATAGAATTGTGACAAAATTGTCTATAGGAATAAAATTTTAGCAAAATTGTATATAGAAATAGAAATTTGTCTATAGAAAAAAAAAATTACAAAATACTCTATAGGAATAAAATTTTGACAAAATTTTCAAAAGAAATAAAATTTGACAAAACTTTCTATAGAAATAAAATTTTTTCGAAATTGTATATAGAAATAGAATTTTGACAAAAAATTTTATGGGACTAAAATTTTGAGAAAATTTCCTTTAGAAATAAAATTTTGACAAATGTTCTATATAGAAATTAAATTTTGACAACATTTTCTAAGGAATAAAATTTTGTTAAAATTTTCGATAGGAATAAAATATTGATAAAATCTATATAGGAATAAAATTTTGACAAAATTGTCTGTACACTCAAAAAAAGTGAACTCACTATTTCACTAAAGCCAATTTAACTATATTTTAGTTCATGAACTTATTATATTTGGTGAAAGTTTCATTTACTCCAATAATTTTTTGCGTACGTTAGTTAAATGAACTAAAAGACAGGAAAAAATTATACACAAGTTAAGGACAGAGATTTACTAAATTCGTATTTGTCATAAAATAGTTCATTATTTCTTCAAATTTGTAAATTTTACCACAAAAGCGTCCATTATGAACTTCGTATGTCACAAAAGACATTCTTGCAATTTTGAACTCCAATTTTTTCCTTCAAACTACAAAATTTTCTTTAAAAAGTGAAAAAAAAAATTATTTATGTCTAATAAATTTTCTTGAATTTGTCGAAAAATATTTACTTATTTTTGTGATATCGGCGCGATGCCAGCGCTTGTAATACTGTTTAGTTAAAAATTTCTAAAAATATTCAACATTTTCTAGAATTAATCAAACGTTTTCTTTCTTGTGGGTTCACTGTTTTTTCAGTGTAGAAAAAAAATTTACAAAATTTTCTATAGGAATAAAATTTTGACCAAATTTTCTATAGGAATAACGTTTTGGCAAAATTTTCTACAGGAATAAAATTTTGACAAAATTTTCTATAGGAATAAAATTTTGATCTACACCGAAAAAAAAGTTTACTATTGTTTACGAAAAATGAACTAACCCATAGTAAGAATGACCATGATTTGGCGCCAAAGATTTTTTTCATCTAGATAAGTTCATGATTTTCTTATAAATAAGTTTATGTATTGCATCGTATTTTAGTTCATTCTTACTACGCTGAGGGAAGAATGTACTTACACTCATTCAAAATATTCCTGCTATCCGGAAAAATGAACAAGTTTTTGGGAATCCTATATTTAGAAATTGGTTTCAAATAAACTATTTATCAGTATAATTTTCAAAGAAGTAAATAAATTTAGGAATTAAAGGTACAACAAGCCTGTATACAACTAAGAAATTTTTCGTACAATATAAGACAATTTTTCATAACTACCAGTATTTTATTTCAAAAAATTATTATTATATTACATAAAACTATGGCTTATGATATACAATAAAAGAAATGTTTTTATTTGTACGCTGTATGTTGTTACTTTTCCGTAGTTAGTAATTGCTTCTTCAAAAGAGTAATATTCTATGTTAGTAGAATGAAACTAATTAATATCAATTTCCATTTTCTATCCATATGAAAGATATATGCCATAAGTTGCTATTTTCATTTCATTTTTGTCCAATTTCACCGATTTCGCTAGTTTTTGTTGTGTGGATTTGCGTCATAAGCCTCTGAAGTTAAAAAGGTATATGAAATATAAAAATATTATCAAATTCTATGGTATTTTGATCTTTAACTTACAAGAGAATTTTCTTAGAGCCAATAGGGATATCAGCTTAGATAGCATTAAACAGTAAGAAGATTCCAAAAAATACCATTAGATTTGCTGTCATCCTGCAAATGAAAATTATTTTTAATAAATAGAAATTTTGGCTTTATTACAAATGGACGAAAAACTTACCACATTGAAAAAAATCATCCAATTACTACATTAGTGGAATCATATCCATGCACAAATGGGACATTTTTGAAATCCTTCTCAGAATATAAATGAAATAAAAATATTATAAAATTAGATATAATTTCCACTTGTCAATATAGCATTTAGTATTTAAGGTGGATATTAAGTTCGAGTTTAGTGGCTAAAATCCCAATTTTTCATGATTAGTTTTCTTTAGAAATACATGGGAACAAAATTGAACCGTTTTTGTGTTCATTTAAAATTTATATCAAATTTTTAGTAATTTGAGGTTGCTGAATCCAAATTTACACTTGTTTTTTTAAGAGCTCCACTTTTTGAGATATACGGTTATGTTCCAAATTAAGGGACTTCCGCTATATATATTGGAATAACTTGAAAACAATTCATCATATTAAATTAAAAAACAGCTTAAAAACGATTTTCTGTTCTTAATCGTGTAATCCATTTAAAGAATATAAACTTTATAAAAAACTTGTTTCGAGCTATTCTCCATCAAGTTATATTTAAATTTGCATCGAAGGCGTATAATTTTATACTTTTCTTACTGATTTATTTCTGATTTTAGCACCTAAACTCGAACTTAGTACACACCTTAAGGACTCGCTATAACATAAAAATATAGACTCAAAAAATTGTACTGTGATCCAGATGTAGAGTAAATATAGATCATTTTATTACCACTCATTATGAATATTTTTATGTAAACCAATTTAAAACCGCACTAATTTTAAATTATTAATAGAAATATACAGTTTCTTAATATGTGATTTATTTTAGAGTTATTTATTTTTTATCAATATAAAGTGTTTTTGTTTTCTCTAACATCACACCATTCACTTATCAGTTTCTAAAATGTTACGAAATAAATGTATTTTTATTAATAAACACAAATACCGCACGCAAGCGCACCACGTGTGCGCTTCATAAATGCATCAACAGAACTGAATGCACCAATAAAACTCAAAGCCACAAATAGTCATAAAGGACACATATGTAAAGAAAAACAACTCCACACACACATGATCCCTTTCTGATCTCGCTATTGCAACAAAACAACTATCACCACAAAAGATACCAACAACACACATTCCATAACATCATCGCAATAACAAACACAAACAAACAAAAAAGATGATGCAATAATTTCATAATTTCTTCTCACTTCAATTTCCAGTATCACGTTTATTGATTAGTTGGTATTCTATCTATAGGATAAGGTAAAATATATTCAAAATTTACGAGGAATCCATAAAAAATTATATACACCCGTCAAGGATTAAATTAACTACTTTTTATTCTACTTTATCTAAAATTTTCAATGTGAGGAAATATACTCCAACTTATAGTAAAAACCGAAATAAGCTGTAGGAAGCCGCCATACGAATCGGTACTGTGGTTAAGTTAATTTTTACTACAAAATTTTTTTTCCATACAAAAAATTTTCTTAGTAAATTGTCCACATTTCGTAGTAAGATTTTTATATTGCCTATGTCTTTTTATAATACAATCAACGATGCATTAACTATTGTATTGGAAATTTATTTAAGGAAAAATCCGTCCCATTTCGTAGTTAGTGAACTAAAAAACATTTACTGAATTTTTATAAGTTTTCCTTTAGCTAAGTTAATTTTCGCAGTGGTTACGAAAAATGAACTATATTACAGTAAATTTTTTGAACTATGTGGAAGTTAAACTGGTCCTAAAATTAACAAGACACCTTTTTTTCTGTGTAAAACAAAACAGAAAAATTTAGTTGCAAACATCTGATGCTCGTTTTGTTTTAACTTTTGGATAGTACTCGTACAAAAATGGAACTTATGTAATTGTTCAATAAATTCCAAACCTTTTCGTACAATTTCGAAAGGGTAAATTTAGGATGTGTGTCACTGTTTAGTCCTATATTAGCTTTTGTTATCCAATAAAAAAAAAATGTTTATTTAAGCCAAAAAAAAAAATAAATCTTGTAATAAATATATATTTGTTTTGGTGCTCAAATTAAAATGCAAAAATGCCTTGAATATACAAATATGCTCTATTTTGAAAACTAAATAAACGTAAAATTAAGTTGTCCAAAACCGTTAGTAGTTAACCTGATGGTTAGGTCACGACATTAATTGATCCAATTATTTTTTTAATTGAAATGTTTTCAACCACGAAAATAATAGTATCAATCACAGTTTTAATTGGACATTAAAAAATACTTGATTAAATAATCAATTGATTTCATTAGCAAATTTCAATTAATTTTTTAATTGATTCAATTAAAAATTTAATGGGAGTTGATTGCAAACCTCAAATAATGTTTTTATTACAAACTATTTTCAATTACTTTCTCTTAGTGTTTTTACTTTGCTTTTGCACTTGTTTAACTGACTTAGTCCTCCAAGTTTGATTAAAAAGTTATTTGTATCAATTGGTTTTGTAATTAAAAATTTTAAAATTCTCAATCATTGACTTTATTAACTTGATTAAAAAGCTACTTATATATTTCAATTTATTAAGTGCAATACATTTTCAACTTCAATCAACCTTTTTATTGGAAATATTTTGGTAATATTTTTTTTGGTGTACACAAACCGAAAGCGGATAGTGAAAATATATGCATGTTTGGTTAACCGCGAAAACCGTGTTTTGACCATCAATTTCAAAGAAATTTCCATCTGCTTCATCATATGTCATATTTTAGTCAAACGAAATTCCGCATTGCTTGCCAAGTACTTTCGTTGAGAGCAACTAAACCAGAATTTATTAGAAACGTTGTGACAATTGTCCCATTTATAGTCCGACATCTGCCATCAGTAAGCGAGTATTTTCATTCTCATGTTCCATAAAAAATAAACGAAAATATTGTTTGCAAAGGGAGCAAGTTAATGGCATTAAATTCTTCTATCACACTGGAAATATAGCATGAATTTATCCTTATTATTATTTTTTTTTATTTTCATATTATTCATATTATTAAAATGAAATGGTAATTGTGTTTTGAAAAGTCGTTTTTCGGTTTATCCGAAAATCCCAATTTTTAAAAACCGGGTTTTGGTTTTTTATTCATTCTAAATTTGTGAAAATGTTTAAAACTCATTTTCACAAATTTAGAATGAATAAAAAAACCAAAACCCGGTTATTAAAAATTGGGATTTTCGGATAAACCGAAAAACGACTTTTCAAAACACCGATTATTTAGACACCCTATGTACAATGATGCAATCAGGCCTTGCTATCTGATATTAAGGCCTCATTTTCTACTACAGATTTGTATCAATATGGCTGTGTCAGTTCATTTCATTAGCATAGATAATTCTTTCGATTGGTTTTTCAGTTCGAAGTAAATTTCAAATCGACAAAAATATAAAAAGGGGAACTCAAATTTAAATTATGCTACCGCTCTTAATACCAAAGGAAAGAATCTTATGTGAAGTCCAATGGCAGTGCCAACAGGATAACCGTGAATAAGAGGCGGTCTGTTGAAGCGATTAGCGATTGCAATAAATATTTACCACATCCCAACATGTGTACACGAACATAAGGTAATAGGGTGCAACAATTTGGCAGATTATAATTTCACCACAATTATTTTTCCAATAAGGTGAGTATTAAGTTGGAGTTTAGCCGCTAAAATCGCTAAAGTGAAAACTAAATCAGTAAGAAAAATGCATGAAATTATACGTATTTATTGCAAATTTTATTATAACTTGATGGGAAAAGCCCAAAGCAAATTTTCACAATGTTTGTATTCCTTAAAATGGATTATTTAAGAAAAGTAATCGTGAAAAAATTACGTTTTTAGCGGCTAAACTCGAGCTTAATACCCACCTATATTCACAACAAATCCATGAAAGTGAAAAATTGGCGTTCGGAATTTCATAGTATTGTTTTTATCAGTAATCAGCTGAGTTAGACACTGAATAAAATATTTTCGTAAACACATATACTCATGTCCTTAAAATTTGAGTCAAATTTTTGCGTAGAAGTCTCTTATTTCTTAGGTTAGGTTAGGTCGAAAAGAGAATTCAGGGTGCCCTGATCCATGTTAGTTGACCGACGCCTACATCAGTATTCGGTTTATTGTACACTCTTACGTTTTCTTTCAATCGTATCTTTCTTATATTCTAGGAATTCTGTGCCTATAACGTATTCGCTAATTTTTTTCCAGGCTCTGCTTCCCTGCTGGGCCTCTTTTCCAACACTAAAAATCAATAACAAAATCCTTAAAGGAAGGTCGACATTTATGGATCAAAGTAAATTTTTTTTTTGGGTGCAGGATATTCGGTATCCATATGATTTCCACACTATTCGTCTATAACGCATCAAAATATTGGTCTCAGCTATCAACTTGAAACATGGTACAAGTAGTTGCTATTGATGTAGATTGAATGGTAATGCAAACACGGTTGCCACTCGTGTCAAAATTTTATTTCTATAGAAAATTTTGTCAATATTTGATTTCTCTAGGAAATTTTATAAAAATTTGATTTCTATAGGAAATTTTATAAAAATATCATTTCTGTAAGACCCTAGCAGTCAAAGCTTACAATTTTATTTCTAATTTTAGTGTAAATATAATTAATAAATAAATAAGTTTACTTTCTATAGATTTTTCTTCTATAGAAAATTTTTCTCAAAATTTTATTTCTATAGAAAATTTTGCCAAAATTTGACTTCTATAGAAAATTTTGCCAAAATTTTATTTCTATAGAAAATTTTGTCAAAATTTTATTTCTATAGAAAATTTTGTCAAAATTTTATTTCTATAGAAAATTTTGGCAAAATTTTATTTCTATAGACAATTTTGTCAAAATTTTATTTCTATAGAAAATTTTGTGAAAATTTTTACTTCTATAGAAATTTTTGTAACAATTTTATTTCCAACTTAAGTAGCTTTTTATCAAAATGTTATTTCATTCGTTTTGTTTGTTATTGTTGGCTTCTCTTCAATCGTTATTGTTGTCAAAATTTTATTTCTATAGAAAATTTTGTCAAAATGTTATTTCTATAGAAAATTTTGTTAAAATTTTATTTCTATAGATAATTTCGTCAAAATTTTATTTCTATAGAAAATTTTGTCAAAATTTTAATTCTATAGAAAATTTTGTCAAATTTAAATTCTATAGAAAATTTTGTCAAAATTTTAATTCAACACATAGAGAAGGAATACGATCACCACAAAAATGTTTCAAGAGCAAAATGTTATTTTTAAATGGTGACCATGTAACATGTTCTCTGCAACAATATTATTTTCTTTGAAATTATGTACGCACAGCAAGTTACGTTTGGCGAGAAAACAACATTTTTACGACAAACATGTTACATGGTCACCGTCCAAAAATAACATTTTGCTCTTGAAACATGTTTGAGATGATCATATTCCTTCTCGGGGTGTATACATAATTTTGTCAAAATTTTATTTCTATAGAAAATTTTGTCAAAATTTTAATTCTATAGAAAATTTTGTCAAATTTTAATTCTATAGAAAATTTTGTCAAAATTTTAATTCTACACCTACACGCACAGAAAAAATATGTTTGGGCATGGTTGCCGCATACATTTAATGCTTATCTAGAGTATGTAATTGTCGCGAAAACCATGTATTTTGTTTTTATAAAAATAATTTTCGAGCGGAGACAAATATATGTTGGCAATAAGCATTTAAATGGTTCTTAAATGCCGCAAACATGTTATATTATTTAAATGATAGAATTTGAGACCATTACATGGTCGGGAAAATCATGTAACTGACCATTCAATTTTTTTACTTTTTTGCAGAGAAAAAAGTATTTTTTTAGGTTAGGTATAGACATGTCTAGAACCATTACATGGCCACAAATACCATGTATATTTTTTCGTGACCATTTAATTTTTGCAGAGAAAATAATTTTATAAAAACATTGAGTAGGTACACACGATTTTCATTTTGCGCGTCAGTCGCGTGTTGATTGTTGCTTGTAATGGACGGAAAATACGGAATTAATGTGTTTTGTGTTAATTTATTTATTCAGAAGAGGCACGTGGTTTTATGTGAACACAAAAAAGGAAAGTGTAATTGAAAAAAATTTACCTGGTTTTTGTTCTGCATTTTGCTTATGGTATAATTTATTTTTATTTGTAGTTACATGTTGCCTGTATTTTTAAATTTGATGGGCACGAAGTAAATATGGAACGATTACTTATTGTTGAAATTGAACCAAAATAGAGTGTGTAAAAATATGCGATGTTTGCTTGCACGACATTATAAATACAAATAAACAATGAATTAGTTTATAAATAATTAAAACAAATAAATAAAGTTAATTTTGTGTTTTCTTTTCTCAACTGGCGTCCTTTTTTCGACGACGAAAAATTTTTTTTCATAAAGATCAAAACATTTTAGGTTGTGACCATGTTCTTTTAACTGGAAGAAAAACATTTTTGACGAATACCATAATATTTTAGATCGTGACCATTGTCTTTTGATTCAAACAAAATTATTTTTATCAATATAATAACATTTTAGATGATAACACTGCGCCAACATGGTTGCAGGTGAAAATGTTACATGGTCGCCGCAAAAATAGCTCCTATCATATTATTTTGCTCTTCGAATATGATTGTGACAATCATGTTTCTTCTCTGCGTGTAGAGAAGGAATACGATCACCACAAACATGTTTCAAGAGCAAAATGTTATTTTTAAATGGTGACTATGTAACATGTTCTCTGCAACAATGTTATTTTCTTTGAAATTATGTACGCAAAGCATGTTACCTTTGGCGAGAAAACAACATTTTTACGACAAACATGTTACATGGTCACCATCCAAAAATAACATTTTGCTCTTGAAACATGTTTGAGATGATCATATTCCTTCTCGGGGTGTATAGATAATTTTGTCAAAATTTTATTTCTATAGAAAACTTTTCAAAATTTTATTTCTATAGAAAACTTTGTCAAAATTTTATTTCTTTCGAAAATTTTGTCAAAATTTTATTTCTATAGAAAATTTTGTTAAAATTTTATTTCTATAGAAAATTTTGTTAAAATTTTATTTCTTTAGATAATTTCGTCAAAATTTTATTTCTATAGAAATTATTGTAAAAATTTTTACTTCTATAAAAATTTTTGTAACAATTTTATTTCCAACTTAAGTAGCTTTTTATCAAAATGTTATTTCTATAGAAAACTTTGTCAAAATTTTCTTTCCATAGAACATTTTGTCAAAATTTTATTTCTATAGAAAATTTTTTCAAAATTTTTTTCTATAGAAATTTTGTAAAATTATATTGATATAGAAAATTTTGTCACAATTTTATTGATATAGAAAATTTTGTTAAAATTTTATTTCTGTAGATTTTTTTTTTTCAAAATTTTATTTGTATAGAAAATGTTGTCAAAATTTTATTTCTAAAGATAATTTTGTCAAAATTTTATTTCATTTCATGTTAGCCTGATAATGAAACAGGCAATTGACGTCCAAATGCATTATATCTAATTATACAATTATTTTTCGAGCTTTATGGACAGATATAGATTAAGGAACATGGTTAATAGAGCCATTGAAAAGAAAACGCCAGATACCAATCTATACACGCCTGGACTGTACATGTTTCGGTTCGGGCGAATGAACCTTTCCACAGCCTTTAGTATAGATCTGGCTGGGAGAGATAACTCAATTTTGGGCCCTTTATGCTAACTCCTTATGGAGAAAACATTTGGGAAATTTCCTCTTACAAATTGAATCATCTTTTCTCCCACTGTACATCATCTTTTCATATAACTTACAAGTCCCTTAATCTTATTTTTATTTCGTTTTGTTACATAGTAATGCAACAACACGAAATTTATTTTTAGAAAGCTAATTTGTTAGAATTCACCTAAGTGGTGAACAGTCGAACAATGCTTATTGTTTCTACAGTCAACTACAACATATGCCAATTAACAGAAACTGGTTTCCAGGATACAACAACAATTCTAACGCGTACATTAGTCGTGTTTTTCCTAGTTTTACGACGGGCTCATCATGATTCAATTTGTAATAGGAAATTTCCCAAATGTTTTCTCCATAAGGAGTTAGCATAAAGGGCCCAAAATTGAGTTATCTCTCCCAGCCAGATCTATACTAAAGGCTGTGGAAAGGTTCATTCGCCCGAACCGAAACATGTACAGTCCAGGCGTGTATAGATTGGTATCTGGCGTTTTCTTTTCAATGGCTCTATTAACCATGTTCCTTAATCTATATCTGTCCATAAAGCTCGAAAAATAATTGTATAATTAAAATTTTATTTCTATAGAAAATTTTGTCAACATTTTATTTCTATAAAAATTTTTGTCAACATTTTATTTCTGTAGAAACTTTTGTCAAAATTTTATTTCCACCTTAAGTAGCTTATTTAGGTATTTAATCTGTCTTTTAGCATAGACTCCATATGGTCACAGGATACGTACTGAAAATGTAAGCTATGGAATGAGGATATGACATGAATATCGGTTCAGTATCGTACGATGCGTATATCCCGAACTGCGGCATCTGTTGTCAATCTTGCATTACGAACGTGCTCACGAAATAATACATACACGGTTTTTGGTATTATCAGAAGCAAAACCAACAAGTATATACGGCCATAAGTTCGGCCAGACCGAATCTTATGTACCCTCCACCATGGATTGCGTAGAAACTTCTACGAAAGGCTGTCATCCACAATCGAATTACTTGGGTTGTGGTATCTTAAAACTTCTTAACATCGTTTTCTAAATTGTGAGTTAGTCCATACGTGGTAAATATTAGACAAAAAAGTTATGTATAGGTAAGTCTACAAACAATTATGAATCGATGTGGACTTTTGCATGGTACGTAGAGAGCCAGAATTAAAATATGAGGGTCGCTTATATGGGGGCTATATACAATTATGAACTTGACATGTACCAATTTTTGTGTGATTGGGCATCAATTTATCTGAGGGCTATATATAACTATAGACCGATATGGACCTAGTTAGGCATGGTTGTTAACGGATATATACTAGCACAATGTATCAAATTTCAACTGACTCGGATGAAATTTGCTCCTCCAAGAGGCACCAAATCCAAATCTCGGGATCGATTTATATGGGGGCTATACATGGCATGGTTGTTAAATATTATATACTACTACCACGTACCAAATTTCAACCAGATCGGATGAATTTTGCTTCTCCAAAAGGCACCGGAGGTCAAATCTGGGGATCGGTTTATATGGGGGCTATATATAATTATGAACTGATATGAACCAATTCCTGCATGGTTGTTGGATACCATATACTTACATCACGTACCAAATTTCAAATGAATCGGATGAATTTTTCTTTTCCATGGGGCTCCGGAGGTCAAATCTGGGGATCGGTTTATATCGGGCTTATATATAATTATGGACCGATTTCGACCAATTTTTGCATGAGTGTGTGAGGCCATATCAGATGAATTTTGGCCTTCCAAGAAGCTCCGGAGGTCAAATCTGGTGATCGGTTTATATGGGGGCTATATATAATTATGGATCGATGTGGACAAATTTTTGCATGGTCATTAGAGATCATATACTAACACCATGTACCAAATTTCAGCCGGATCGGATGAAATTTGCTTCTCTTAGAGGCTCCGCAAGCCAAATCGGGGGATCGGTTTATATGGGGGCTATATATAATTATGGACCGATGTTGACCAATTTTTGCACGGTTGTTGGAGACCATATACTAACACCATGTACCAAATTTCAGCCGGATCGGATGAAATTTGCTTCTCTTAGCGGCTCTACAAACCAAATCGGGGGATCTGTTTATATGAGGGCTATATATAATTATGGACCGATGTGGACAAATTTTTGCATGGTCATTAGATACCATATACTAACACCACGTACCAAATTTCAGCCGGATCGGATGAAATTTGCTTCTCTTAGAGGATTCCGTTTATATGGGGGCTATACGTAAAAGTGGACCGATATGGTCCATTTGCAATACCATCCGACCTCCATCAATAACAACTACTTGTGCCAAGTTTCACGTCGATAGCTTGTTTCGTTCGGAGGTTAGCGTGATTTCAACAGACGACGGACGGACGGACATGCTCAGATAGAGTCAGAATTTCACCACGACCCAGAATATATAATTTATGGGGTCTTAGAGCAATACTTCGATGTGTTACAAATGGAATGACAAAGTTAATATACCCCCATCCTATGGTGGTGGGTATAAAAATGTCTATCACCCCAATGATTTTGCTATAGCAGAATGTCTCTACCATGCATAATTGTATGCAACACTGCGGATGTGCAACAAGCATTAGTAACAATTTAGCATTTGCTGTAAAAGTGATTGGAGGAGCCGTAACAGCATCATCATCAGCAGGAGCAGCAAAAGGAATAGCGACAACATGGTAAAATTACCACCAAAGGCTACAATGAGATCAAGATGTGTACAGAATGGTGAAGAGATTGTTGGCCTAAAACGCAAGCAATCGAGAAAGAAGAATGCAATAGGAACAAGTACAAGTTCAAGTATCACGAATAAAAATACCAGAAACTTTGTAGACAATCGAATAGCCAGTGAGGAGCTACATTTTTTTGGCAAAAGTTGTAGGAATCTGAACGAAACGAAGAGAAACACGAAACTACAGAGAGATAAAAAAAAACTACTTCGCCATTGAAAGCATTAGGGAAATTGGATGCAGAGCATCATCCTTTTTTTTTTGTTTCTATTGCTGCAAGCCAAAGAGGAAAGAAGAGCATATAGACAAACCAGTAACATTTGTACTACGATTGCTGCAACCAAAGCAAACTTCAGATTCGTTACTTCAATCAATAGTGGCGCAGAAATTTTTGAGTTCAAGTGGAAATTGCCAAGAATTTCAATAAAATCCATTGAGTTACTTCTGCAACATCACCAAAGATAACGAATAGGAAATTTTGTGAAATTTTCTCCGAAATTGTAAATCAAAGATGCAAAATCCTCTAAATTAGCCTTAGCCTATATTTGGAGCTTTGGTTTTTATCATTATTGAATTATTCAAAAGATTGAAAGATTATATCTTTAAAAAATATTTTTTCCTTCACTTTAGGAAGATTTCGCCTTAATGCGAAGAAATACACTATCTCAAACAATAGTCCGTACACCAAACTGTTAAAGCTATATTTCATTGTATCTCTGAAACTATAGGGTTGATTTGTTTCAAGTAAATTGTATTTTAAATATCAAGCTTGAATAATTATTGTCTATTTGATACCAAAAAAGATCGAATAAAATTAAATTGTCTACACTAAAAAAAAAAAGCATGCCCGGTTCCAAAGATTTTGTCTTTACTTTAACAATTTGGTATTGATTCCGAGCCATGCTCCACAAGGACAAGTCTTGTATCCGAATGACCAATAAAGATTGGTACAATAACATACGTCTCTGGAACACTACCACCCGATTTACAATGCATCAGCAACGCATCATCTTTCAAAAATAATATTCAAAATTGATTTCACACTAACAAAAAAAAAAACATGCCCAGTTCCAAAGATTTTATCTTTACTTTAAAAATGTTGGTATTGATTGCGAGCCAAAGAAGCGGAAAATACAAGTAAGGATACTTTTAAGACAAAATTCTCTTTTAAAATTGGGTTTTGTGTACTTGCTTCTACGAAGCAAATTTTAGTTTTTCGCCTTTTCAGCTTTATTTCTTCATATCCCAGCAAAAAAAAGAGCTTTTAAAAAAGTAGTTTGGATCCCCAATCTGTGATCCGGAAGTAGGGCAAACTTGGATCATCTCCAATGAATTTTACATGGGCTTGTCATAGGACGGAAGTACTCCCTTTTTGGATCCTTTGCATTGCTTTAGAAGTTGTGTTGGAAGTTAATTTGAATGAAGAAATTTAAAAAGCGAAAAAAAATTTTTTTCAACCAAGTTCACTTTTTTTTTCATCCATATTTTGTATTACACTATTATTTTCCTATTATCTAATTTTTTACAATTTGAAAACCTTTTTCGCTCCGACCAGGGGTTGAACCTGGGTTTGTTGGCACCATAACAGAACGCCTTAGCACACTCAGCCACAAACGCCATTGAACATAAAGCGACGAAAGGTCTATTCAAATGTTTGTGGTATGATCGTAATACGACACCAAGGAATAACATTCTAATTGCTTCTCGATATGTTCTTTATTACTATGAACGAAAAAATAAGAAACGCAGGTTCAAATCTCACCAGCGGCAATTTTTTTTATCAAATATTTTTTAAAAAAATATTTTTTTTTTTATGTTATGCATCGTTTTTATTTTTTATTTTCGTCATATATTTTCGTATAAATATATTTTGTCCATTAAAAATCAACAAAAAATTAAATATTCTCATAATTTGCAAAATCTTCGCAAAATAACTTCTATGGAAGCGAAAAAGTCAAACGGAACAGGTTCAAATCCCAGCGGAAATGAAATTTATTTTTATACCCTGCGCCACACTGTGGAACAGGGTATTATAAGTTAGTGCATATGTTTGTAACACCCAGAAGGAGACGAGATAGACACATGGTGTCTTTGGCAATAATGCTCGGGGTGGTTCCCTGAGTCGATATAACCATGTCCGTCTGTCCGCCCGTCCGTCTGTCTGTGAACACATTTTTGTGATCAAAGTCTAGGTCGCAATTTAAGCCCAATCGACTTCAAATTTGGCACATGTTCCTGTTTTGGGTCAGAATAGAACCCTATTGATTTTGGAATCGGTTCAGATTTAGATATAGCTCCCATATATATCTTTCGCCCGATATGCACTTATATGGATCCAGAAGCCAGAGTTTTATCCCGATTTGCTTGAAATTTTGCATGAGGAGTACAATTACTAGTATAGTCAAGTGTGCTAAATTTTGAAATCGGTTCAGATTTAGATATAGCTCCCATATATATCTTTCGCCCGATATTGACTAATATGGTCCTAGAAGCCAGAGTTTTGGCCCAATTTGGTTGAAATTTCGCATTAGAAGTACAATTAGTAGTGTAGTCATGTGTGCCAAATTTGGTTGGAATCGGTTCAGATTTAGATATAGCTCCCATATATATCTTTCGCCCGATATGGACTAATATGGTCCTAGAAGCCAGAGGTTTGGCCCAATTTGATTGAAATTTTGCACTAGGAGTACAACTAGTAGTGTAATCAATTGTGCCAAATTTGATTGAAATCGGTTCAGATTTAGATATAGCTCCCATATATAGCTTTCACCCGATTTACACTCATATGACCACAGAGGCCAATTTTTTACTGCAATTTAGTTGAAATTTTGCACAGGGAGTATAATAAGCATTGCTGCTATGCGTGCCAAATTTGGTTGAAATCGGTTCAGATTTAGGTATAGCTCCCATATATACGTTTTTCTGATTTCGACAAAAATGGTCGAAATACGAACATTTCCCTTTTAAAATCGCCTCTGCTTAGTCGAAAAGTTGTAAAAATTACTCTAATTTTCCTCTACTTCTAATACATATATATCGAGCGATAAATCATAAAAAAAAAGTTTGTGCAGTTTCCTTAAAATTGCTTCATATTTAAATCTTTCCCATATTTCTTTACTATCATTGTGTTCCACCCTAGTACATTAGCCGACTTAAATTTTGAGTCTGTCCAGATCGAGTGATATCTAAATGTACGTATTTGGGACAAACCTCTATATATTCAGCACCCAACACATTTGACGGATGTGATATGGTATCGAAAATTTAGATCTACAAAGTGGTGCAGGGTATAATATAGTCGGCCCCTCCCGACTTTAGACTTTCCTTACTTGGTTTTATTATTATTTCTTTACTTTTTTATTAATTTTCTATTTTTTTTTTTTTATTAATTTTATTTTTTTTTTTTTTTGTAAAATTTAAGTGTCCAAAATTTGCACTTAAAATAGCCTGATTGCGTACTTTCTAATACTTGTGCACAACGACTGCATCGGAAGTAGAAAAAAATTATTGGGGGATCCCAAGATGCGCTTTAGAAGAAATGTTTGTGGACTTGTCCAAAAGGACTGCATCGGAAGTTGAAAAAAGTCGATGGGGGATTCTGGGATGGGCTTTAAAAGAAGTGTTTGTGGAACAACTTCCAATTTTTTTGCTGGGATGCTATAAAAGTCCTTTAAAAACGAGTTAACGACAAGTATATTTTCCAAATTAAGAATCGACTTCCAGTAGAAATTATGCTATGTTTCAAGTAAAAACGTCTTTAAAATAATGTGTTGAAAAACATGTCATATATTTGAACGATTTTTTGCTTTGTAGTCAAGATGCAAAAAGGCAACAAATTTAAAGACAATTTCTACAAATTTAAAGAATTTTTATATATTAAAGTCAAGTTGACCTTAGCCCAAACATATTATATGATACCCATTTTTAAGTGAAATCACTTAATTATAAGGACAATACGACTTCATTGAAAAGTTTATCGACTTTTGGACAAGGAAAAAAACTTTATATTAGAGAAATGCGTCTTTTATACTAGGCAAAACTTGCATTCGTATTTTAAAGACATGACATCTTGGACCTCACGACAATATTTTTTTCAGTACACAATTAGAAAATCCAATATTAAACCTTTGCTTATTGATATAATATTGACTCACAATAATATAACATTTACAATTTCAATCATCACATTATTTAAAAATTAATACTAGTTTTCTATTTTTTTTCTTTTTATTTTTTTATTTTCTTCTTATTTTCAAAATTTAATTATTATATGTATTTAATTTAAGTCGGAGATATTTTAACATTTATAATCCTGTCTGTAATTATAAGATTTTAATCTTGTTGAGTAGGTACTCAATAAAATGAAATGAAACATTGAAACATAATCTTTCATATTAGGTCAATCTTTTTTCAGTGTATATACACTTCACCATTTTTCTATGCAGTGGCGCCAGTTCTGGGAATTTCTCCCCAAATTGGGAAATAAATTTACGTGGATGTTTTGAAATGTTTGATTTGGGGACCTGGGGAATTGGTGCGGAATTTCCAGAAATTTAATTTTTTTTGTGGGGATTTTTCAAAATCTTTCCTTAAAAATGCCTCAACCTGAAAATACAAAAAAGGCTCACGGTTCTATGCAACGTTCTCCTCTAATTCAGTTCTATCTCTTACCGCAAGCACTGCATCCCTTATGTGGTCATATTCATAATCTCCACAATATTCAATATTGAGCACCGGCACGTACTGAGCACCATTACAAATACTATGGCCGGTGTATTTCTTTTATTTTTTCTTTTAATTTTTTCCTTATATAAGAAGGACGAATTCCGTAAATGTTAGTTGAAGAGTCTAACGTCATTCCTGCGGAAGAAAATGGAGCGCATGGTTGACACATTAGTAAAGAGCGGAATTTTGGTCGAAATCGCCATATGTAAAATGGCGATCGATGAGAAGTCTCTACATAAGGTGATAGATGCTACCTAAAGAGAGGTCTTTCTCTGTTGAGACGTATACGCTAGCACCATGTATTGACATTGAGGGAGTTTTCAGCAACGTTAGCACCGACGCGCTTATCAAATCCTTAGACCAATTTCGAAGGAGCATAACTTTTAAAGATTCCCAGCAAAAAAAGCGTCGCCAAAAAAGTAATGAAAATGTTCTTTTTGGATCCGGAATTGGTGCAAAATTGACGCAGAAGCAATGAATTTAACATGGGCTTGTCATAGGACGAAATTTGAATTTGCATCACTTCTTTAGGTGTGATACGAATTCAATGTTTTGGATGTAAATAAACAAATTTTGTTATATTTTACCAGCAAAAAAATTTGGAAGTTCTTCCAAAGGCACACCTTTAAAAGCACTTCCAGAAGATGCACTCCCAATGATGTTCTTTATTTTAACTACCCAGGAAGTTCTTTTAATTCAATTTTTTATAACTTGGTTTTTTCATAGTTTTAATGGGTAATTTTAACTTTTTTTGTTTCAAATGGGTTAAAAACAGAGTAAGAATTCATAAAATGGTACAAATCATTTAAATTTTGTCGAAAAAAGTGCTAAATCCAATCTGAAAAAATTGTGAATTTTTGAAAATATTTGAGGTCATATGTTTCCGACAAGCGTTAGAATCCATTAAAAATTATAAAAAATTATAAAAATTATTTATTTGACAAAATATCAAAGAATTTTTTAATTTACATCCAAAACATTGAATTCGGATCACTCCTAAAGAAGTGATGCAAATTCAGTGCAACGGCTGTTGAAATGGAGGACTTCCGTCTTATGACAAGCCCATGTCAAATTCATCGCTTCTGCGTCAATTTTGCACCACTTCCGGATCCAAAAAGAACATTTTCATTACTTTTTTGGCGACGCTTTTTTTGCTGGGATATGCAAGGCGGATATGCTAACCATTGCACCACGGTGGCTCCCATCACGTAGCAAATATCAACTGAATCAGATAAATTTTGGTCTTCCAAGAGGCTCCGGGGGTCAAATCTGGTGATCGGTTTATATGGGGGCTATATATATTTAACACTTATGTTATTTTATGTTATTTATTTATGTTATGCACCGATGTGGACCAATTTTTGCATGGTCATTAGAGACCATATTCTAACACCATGTACCAAATTTCAGCCGGATCGGATGAAATTTGCTTCTCTTAGAGGCTCCGCAAGCCAAATAGGGGGGGTCGGTTTATATGGGGGCTATATACACAGAAAAAAATATCACCAAAATATTTCCAATTAAAAACTTAATTGAAGTTGAAAATTTTTTCAATTAATAAATTAATTGATACAATTAACTTTTTAATCATGATAGAAACATTAAGTTAATTAAGGCAATGATTGAAAATTTTAAAATTTGTAATTAAAAAATTAATTGATACAATTAACTTTTTAATCTAATTCGGAAGACTAATTAAAAATGTATTTCAAACAATCATTTGTTAATCCAAATAAAAACTCTAAGCCAATTCAGAAAGTAATTAAAAATAGTTACCTTTTTTAATTAATAAATTAATTGAGTTTTGCAATCAACATCAATTAAATTTTTAATTGAATCAATTAAAAAATTAATTGAAATTTGCTGAAAAAATCAATTAATTTTTTAATCAAGAATTTTTTCTATGCCCAATTAAAACTGTGATTGATACTATCATTTTCGTGATTAAAGACATTTCAATTAAAAAATTAATTGGATCAATTAATTTGGTGATTGAATCAGAAAAAATTTTTTTTGTGTGTATAATTATGGACCGATGTGGACCAATTTTTGCATGGTTGTTAGAGGCCATATACTTACACCATGTACCCAATTTCAGCCGGATCGGATGAAATTTGCTTCTCTTAGTGGGTCTGCAACCAACTTTGGGGGTCCGTTTATATGGGGGCTATACGTAAAAGTGGACCGATATGGCACATTTGCAATACCATCCGACCTACATCCCTAGCAACTAATTGTGCCAAGTTTCAAGTCGATAGCTTGTTTCGTTCGGAAGTAAGCGTGATTTCAACAGACGGACGGACATGCTCAGATCGACTCAGAATTTCACCACGACCCAGAATATATATACATTATGGGGTCTTAGAGCAATATTTCGATGTGTTACAAACGGAATGACAAAGTTAATATACCCCCATCCTATGGTGGAGGGTATAACAATTGTAGTGATATTTTTTTTTGTGCAGTAAAAAGGTCATAGGAGAATGGGACTGCAGAACAGATACCAGAAGGAAATAGTTGTTACACTCATGGATGGAATATGGTTGAGAGAACTGGACGTGGATGACACATACACTACAGGTAGAAATGCGTGTCATAACAAAACATAAACATTTTCAAAGATTGCCAGAGGTCAACGGAGGCTATAACATACGGTTCGATCGCGATACGTATTGGAATACAAAGGAATGATTATCACAATGGACTGAATAGTCTAAGTGAGCCTGAAACTAAATCGGGCTGCCACTTTAACCTTAGCCTAAAGGCATGCTCAACGAATACTCGGAATACGCAAGATCCGGTATCCGGAATAAGAGGAAATGTACAGGGAAATGAACTTATGATAATAGCTACCGTTATCAAATTTGTCCATATCCGTCCATAATTATATATAGCTCCCATATAAACTGACCCCCCCCTCCCCCAATATTTTACTTCGGAAGTTTCATGGATGAACAAATTTCACCTGATCATGTTGAAACTCGACCCTCGAATTACGATGCGAAAATTGATTCATATCGTTTCATAATTATCTATAGAATCATCTATAGATAAAACGATCATGAACTACAAAGACTTAGATCTATAAGACCGTTTTATTTTCTTTTTTTTATACCCTAAACCACATAGGGGTCAGGGTATAATAAGTTTGATCTGCCAAAAATGTGCCTACCAGAAATATTGGTTTTAGACCTCATAAAATATATACCGATTGACTCAGCGCTTGGTGTCCGTCTGTCCGTTTTTCACAGGATTCCGGTCGCATTTATTAACCGATTTTGATGAGTCAGGGAGTCTTTTGGGCACAAGGACGTACGCTATTGAATTTGGAAGAAATCGGATCAAATTTAGATATAGCTCCCATATATATGTATCGCCCGATTTCGAAAAATGGGGTCACGTTGTGCCTTTTTTTCAAATGGATCGTCACCAAATTTGGCAAAAGGTAATCTTTTCCATCGCCCTTCAAGTATGCAAAATTTCATCCAAATCGGTTCCGATTTAGTTATAGCTGCCATATATATGTACCGCCCGATTTTTCTAAATTTGGCTATAAAAACCCTTATTTATCAACCGATAGTACTCAAAGTTTGCCAAATGTAATCTTCTATAGCACTAACTGTATGTGCAAAACATCATGGAAATCGGTTCGGATTTAGCTATAGCTCCCATATATATGTACCGACCGATGTTTCTAAATTTGGCTATAAAACCCTTATTTATCAACCGATAGTACTCAGAGTTGGCTAGATCCAGTCCTCTATAGTACTAGCGGTATGGGCAAAATTTCATCGAAATCGGTTCAGATGTAGATATAGCTCCCATATATGTATCGCCCGATTTTGAAAAATTTGCCCCTAATAACCTTATGTTTGACCATAGAGGCCTCATTTCTTAACTGACCTTACTCAAATTGTGCACAAGGTAACCTCTTGTGGTATTAATCAAACCCGCAAAATATTATGCAAATTGGTTCAGATTTATATATAGCTTCCATATATATGCATCGCTCGATTTTCACAAATTTGGCAATAATACTTTTATTTATTGACCAATGTTACTCAAATTTCAAATTTTGATGTACTAGCCGATCGTATTTATACGTACTTGTAGCTCTTACATAAGAATATTGCTCGATTTTTACAAATTTGGATTTATTACCCACACTAATTGAGCGATTTTCTCTTTTTTAATAATGGGCTCAATATTGGTGGCATACTAACCCCGTTGGTGCAATACCAACTACAGCCAGTGTTGCTAGAAGTAGGTTTTTTCTAATGTTTAGCGTCTTGTAGGACTTAGGGCCACAATGTCGGGATATTTTCACTCAACACAATTTGTAATAATTTTTACATTTTGGTGGCTTAGAGGAGGAAAGTAGAAGCCGGCAAGGCTTGATCTTTAACAATGTGTGGTAACAACAGTTACCACTCGTGCCAAAAAAATCTAACAAAATTTGAAGATTACCACAAAATACCACAAATATACCAAACAAATACTTCTATAGAAATATTTGTTAAAACTTTATTCCTGTAGAAAATTTTGTCAACGTTTTATTTCTATAGAAAATTTTGTCAAAATTGTATTTCTATAGAATTTTTTTTCAAAATATTATTTCTATAAAAAATTTTCTCAAAATTGTATTTATACGGATTTTTTTTTTCAAAAACTTATTTCTATAGAAATTATTATCAAAATTTTATTTTTATAGAAACATTTCTCAAAAAAAAAATTATTTATAGTAAATTTTTCCAAAATTTTATTTCGAATTAATTGAGTTGTGGTATCTTTAAACTTCTTAAAATCGTTTTCTAAATTGTGAGTTAGTCCATACGTGGTATATATTAGACAAAAAAGTTATGTATAGGTAAGTCTACAAATAATTACTAATCGATATGGACTTTTGCACGGTACGTAGAGAGCCAGAATTAAAATATGGGGGTCGCTTTTATGTGGGCTATATACAATTATGAACTTGATATGGACCAATTTTTGTGTGATTGGGGATCTATTTATCTGAGGGCTATATATAACTATAGACCAATATGGACCTAGTTAGGCATGGTTGTTAACGGCCATATACTAGCACAATGTATCAAATTTCAACTGACTCGGATGCAATTTGCTCCTCCAAGGGGCTCCAAAACCAAATCTCGGGATCGGTTTATATGGGGGCTATATATGATTATGGACTGATATGGACCACTTTTGGCATGGTTGTTAAATATCATATACTAACATCACGTACCAAATTTCAACCGAATCGGATGAATTTGCTCTTCCAAGGGGCTCCGGAGGTCAAATCGGGGGATCGGTTTATATGGGGGCTATATATAACTATGGACCGTTGTGGACCAATTTTTGCATGGTTGTTAGAGACCATATACTAACACCATGTACCAAATTTCCACCGGATCGGATGAAATTTGCTTCTCTTAGAGGCTCCGCAAATCAAATCGGGGGATCGGTTTATATGGGGGCTATATATAATTATGGACCGATTTGCGACCAATTTTTGCATGGGTGTTTGAGGCCATATATTAACACCACGTACCAAATTTCAACCGAATCGGTTAAATTTTGCTCTTCCACGAGGCTCCGGAGGTCAAATCTGGGGATCGGTTTATATGGGGGCTATATATAACTATGGACCGTTGTGGATCAATTTTTGCATAGTTGTTAGAGACCATATACCAACACCATGTACCAAATTTCAGCAGAATCGGATGAAATTTGCTTCTCTTAGAGGCTCGGCAAGCCAAATCGGGGGATCGGTTAAACAAAATACTATTTTTGGTAGAATTATACCAACTGTGGCAACCGTGGTGGTAATACAAATTTATTTTCTAGCTTATATACGTTGCATTTTCATGTTTTAAGATAATAAAGTACTTGTAGGGTAAACCGAATATTTTCCCTGGCAACATTGAGTATGAGCCATAGTCAGATTGAGACAAAGCACCCATAAATATGTACCCCTTAATTTTCTTAAATATACAACTGCGGCTTATCTTCCAGACCTATAACAATGTTACCCCACAAATGCTTATGATTACTAATTCAGTAAGGGTGGTTTAAGGTATGATATAGACGGCCCCGCCTGACTTTCTACGTTACTTGTTTTTATCTAACATAGACTCCATATGGACTAACATGCTATCGGTAACTGTTGCCACAACTCAAGTAAGTAGATTGTGGAAGACAGTACATAAGATTCAGCCTTGACGAACTTTTGGCCGTATTTACTTGTTAATTGTAATTTCGCGCTTATATTCATTCGCCGTATTTATCGTCCGTGTGAAAAAAGAAACAAATAAAACAAATTCTCTTTCATTATTTACTTTTGTGGAATGCTCTCCTTTAGTGTGCTTTATTAATTAGATATTCTGCTGTAGTTGTACTGTGATTTTCGACTGTTAATGATAGATTCTGTTAAATGAAAACAAAGGCTACCATAAACCTAAGCGGAAGAAGGAGTGAAACATATGGAGGCTAGAAATATAGTGGTATTTATGGTAGGTTGCTGCTGAAAAGGTTATGTGGTGGTCATTCTATATACATTTCATATGTACTCTCTATCTATTCCACTAAATGCAACGGTTGTTACATTCTTCAATCAGCTACGAATAAAAAATGCAAATGTTGCTTGCTATGTAAACTTTGCTGGGGTAATATTTTTTCCATTGTTGTTTGCTTGGCTCGGTTCTCTCTGTTTATTCCATGTAAGAGTTTTTAACTGTGAAGTAATGGTAGTGGCAACAACAATAACTATGTTATCTACAGCAAACATTTGTAGAGAGAGAGAGAGAGAGGTCACAACAGGAACATAAAGGTATTTCAAGTTAAGGTGAAATTAAGGGTTTGCGTTATGCAGCCACTTAATAGAAGGATTCTTATTTTGCTTATTGCATATCCCACAAGATTTTAGAAATGTTTTGCTTTTTGAAATAGAGGATATACAGGATGGCCGATGTGTAATGCAACAAAATGAATAACTATAGTTTTGTCTTATACAGTGGTGTTCAAAACACAACGGTAACGCTGGTGCCCACTTCTAAGAGGATGGTGGTTAAAATTTCAAGGGCCGATGTTGATTTTGAATAAAACATTTTTTTTATTATGATATATTGGTATTACTCAATTATGTATGGAACAAAATATCGGTCAAATGGGCGCCGCGACCTCGGTGGCACACCTTCATCCGATGGTCGAAATTTTCAATGACGCTGAGGCATAATGGAGGTTCTATGCCGTTAATGTGCCGAATTATCTCATCCTTTAGCTCTTGAATTGTTGCTGGCTTATCGACGTACACCAATTGACATCGCCATTACGTGAGATAACACTGCCATTGAATTTGTTGCGCAAAAGAGTCATTGTTTCGTTAGCTGTGTGGCAAGTGACACCGTCCTGCTGAAACCACATATCGTCCACATCCATATCTTCCAATTCGGGCCATAAAAAGTTCGTTATCATCTCAAGATAGCGAACACCATTCACAGTAACTGCCTGACCGGCCTCATTTTGGAAAAAATACGATCCGATGATGCCGCCAGGCCATAAACCGCACCAAACAGTCACTCTTTGTGGGTGCATTGGTTTTTCGACAATCACTCTTGGATTCTCATTCGCCCAAATGCGGCAATTCTGTTTATTGGCAAATCCACTGAGGTGAAAATGTGCCTCATCACTGAAGATGATTTTCTTCGAAAATTGATCATCCACTGTTGCCATTTCTTGGAACCATTTAACACGTTGTTGGATTGTGTATCTCTCCATGGTTCAAATTGAGAAAGTCTGAAATAGAGAAATGTCAAATAAAATTCGGAAAAAAACTTGGCGTTTCCAAAAAACATTGAACCCACCAGGAATAAAAATGTTGGTTAATTTTAGAAAATTTAGATTGTTTTTAGAAAATTTTAACTAAACCGTATTATAAATGTTGACATTACGACAATGTCACATAAGTAAGTAAATAATTTTTGACAAAAATTTCGAAGTTTGAAGGGAAAAAATGGAGTTAAAAATTACAAAAATGTCTTTAGAACCATGCAAAGTTCATGATGGACTCATTATGGATAAAATTTACAAATTTTAAGAAATTATGAATTATTTTGTGGGAGTCTAGAATTTAGTTAATCTTTATGGTTAATCTTTATATTTTAGTTAATGGAATCTTTCACCCAGAAAAAAGTGACCACTTCTTTAAGTAAATTCCCAGCGAAGAAAACAGTATTAGTCCTTAGCCTTATTCTAGTTAATGAACTATTCCTAACTGCTTTCAGTTTAGGATTTTTTTACTGAAACAAGTAAATTTTATTATTTCACACAAAAATTTAACTTAATGGAAATAAAATAGCTAAACTAAATTGATAAACATTTTTTCCTTTAATTTCGAAGGCATTTTTTTCTGGGTGTTCTTAAAACGTAATAATTCACGTTTTGAGTGTAACTAATGACCACGCAAAAATTGGTAGATATCGGTCAATAATTATACACATGCGGCCAAATTAATAAGTAGAGTTTTTTTATGTTCCATGGTAAATTTAAGAAATATTTATTGAAAAGCAAAATAAAGCCTATATTACATATTAATGACATACATTTAACTTAACTTTCTGGAAAAGACAAGTGAAATGAAGAGCTAATCCAATTAAGGCAGAGTAAGAGTCAAAAATGAATGGACAAAGTAATAAGTGCATTTTCTAAATCGTGAAATATTCAGGTATACTTAATTTTTTATACCCACCACCATAGAATGGTGACGGGGGTATAATAAGTTTGTCATTCCGTTTGTAACACATCGAAATATAGATTTCCGACTATATAGTGTATATATATTCTTGATCAAGGATAAATTCTAAGACGATATAGCCATGCCCGTCTGTCTGGATGTCTGTCTGTCTGTTGTAATCACGCTACAGTCTTCGATAATGAAGCAATAGTGCTGAATTTTCGCACAAACTCGTCTTTTGTCTGCGGGCAGGTCGAGTTCGAAGATAGGCTATATCGGTCCAGGTTTTGATATAGTCCCCATATAAACCGACCTCCTGATTTGGGGCCTTGGGCTTATAAATACCGTGTTTCTAAACAATTTGCCTGAACTTGGATATCTGGAGGTATTTTAGGACCACAAAGAGATGTGCCAAAAATGGTGAGTATCAGAGAACTGCAACCGGTGGCTTTTTTATACCCTCCACCATAGGATGGGGGTATATTAACTTTGTCATTCCGTTTGTAACACATCGAAATATTGCTGTAAGACCCCATAAAGTATATATATTCTGGGTCGTGGTGAAATTCTGAGTCGATCTGAGCATGTCCGTCCGTCCGTCTGTTGAAATCACGCTAACTTCCGAACGAAACAAGCTATCGACTTGAAACTTGGTTCAAGTAGTTGTTATTGATGTAGGTCGGATGGTATTGATGGTATATAGCCCCCATATAAATCGATCCCCAGATTTGTCCTCCGGAGCCTCTTGGAGGAGCAAAATTCATCCGATCCGGTTGAAATTTGGAACGTGGTGTTAGAATGTGGTCTCCAACAAACACGCAAGAATTGGTCCATATCGGTCCATAATTATATATAGCCCCCATATAAACCGTTCCCCAGATTTGACCTCCGGACCCTCTTAGAGGAGCAAAATTCATCCGATCCGGTTGAAATTTGCAACGTGGTGTTAGTATAAGGCCGCTAATAACCATGCCAAAATTGGTTCATATCGTGGTTGCCACTCGAGCCAAAAATAATCTACCAAAATTTTATTTGTATAGAAAACATTGTCAAAATGTTGTTTCTATAGAAAATTTTGTCAAAATTTTATTTCTATAGAACCTTTTGTCAAAATTTTATTTCTATAGAAAATTTTGTCAAAATGTTATTTCTATAGAAAATTTTGTCAGAATTTTATTTCTATAGAAAATTTTATCCAAATTTTATTTCTATGGAAAATTTTTTCCAAATTTTACTTCTATAGGAAATGTTGTCAAAATTTTATTTCTATAAAAACTTTAAACTTAGTTATATACGTATTTAATCGGCCTTTTTTAGTTTAATATATACCACGTATGGACTATGTGGTATATATTACTGTGTTGGGAAGTTTTAAGATACCTTGCCATCGGCAAGTGTTACCGCAACCCAAGTAATTCGATTGTGGATGACAGTCTTCAGTAGAAGTTTCTACGCAATCCATGGTGGAGGGTACATAAGCTTCGGCCTGGCCGAACTTACGGCCGTATGTACTTGTTTCGTATTGCAATCTTACCCAAAAAATGTCGGTGGCAATTACCATGCGATCTTTTACATTGATACAAATGCGAGAAATAAAACACCACTAGTATATAACAATGTTCGTATGCAATGTCTTGCAATCTTAAACCAATTGACATCGTAACAACGCTCGGTAAACAAAAAACGAGTGTGGCACTTAAGTGTGATTGCACTCAACAACAACAATTACCAGCAGTTGGCATTAGCTCAAGAGAATTGAGAGAGTACCAAATAAGAGAATACCAAAATGCTGAGATATGGGTAACCAATTTGTGTGATTGCTTTAGTACGGTGTTTTCGAGAGACCAACACTCATACTAACAAACACCGAAAGTCGTCGGTTGCATTGGATATTGGTGGTTGAATTTTTTTTACCAATTGGTGTTTTAAGATTGCAAATATTGGTGTTTACTAAATACACTGGTCGGTTGCGGTAGATCGCAGCCGTTCTCTGGTGAGTATCTCCCGATTAGACTTTCTAGGCCTCTAGAAACCGTAGATTTTCTTTTGAGCTTAGGCAAGATGCTTAAGATTCCTCCAAAACTCAAACAAAATTGGTTCAGATTTAGATATAGCTCCCATATATAGCTTTCGCCCGATTTACGCTCATATGACCACTGAAGCCAATTTTTTGCTCCGATTTAGTTAAAATTTTGCACAGGGAGTAAAATTAGCATTGTAGCTATGCGTGCCAAATTTGGTTGAAATCGGTTCAGATTTAGATATAGCTCCCATATATAGCTTTCGCCCGATTTACGCTCATATGACCACTGAAGCCAATTTTTTGCTCCGATTTAGTTAAAATTTTGCACAGGGAGTAGAATGAGCATTGTAGCTATGCGTGCCAAATTTGGTTGACATCGGTTCAGATTGAGATATAGCTCCCATATATATGTTTTTCTGATTTCTACAAAAATGGTCAAAAAAAGCCGAAAAGTTGTAAAAATTACTCTAATTTTACTAAACTTATAATACATATATATCGAGCGATAAATCATAAATAAACTTTTGCGAAGTTTCCTTAAAATTGCTTCAGATTTAAATGTTTCCCATATTATACCCACCACCATAGAATGGTGACGGGGGTATAATAAGTTTGTCATTCCGTTTGTAACACATCGAAATATCGATTTCCGACTACATAAAGTATATATATTCTTGATCAGGGAGAAATTCTAAGACGATATAACGATTTCCGTCTGTCTGTCTGTTGTAATCACGCTACAGTCTTCAATAATGCAGCAATCCTGCTGAAATTTAGCACAAACTCGTCTTTTGTCTGCACGCAGGTCAAGTTGGAAGATGGGTTATATCGGTCCAGGTTTTGATATAGTCCCCATATAAACCGACCTCCTGATTTGGGGTTTAATTTAAAATCTAGAGGTATTTTATGACCATAAAGAGGTGTGCCAAAAATGGTGAGTATCGGTCCATATTTTGGTATAGCCCCCATATAGACTGATCTTATAGGCTTATAGAAACCGCAGTTTTTATTCAATTTACCTGAAAGTGGAAATCTAGAGGTATTGTAGGACCACAAATACGTGTGTCAAAAATTGTGAGTATCGGTCCATATTTTGGTATAGCCCCCATATAGACCGATCTCCCGCTTTTACTTCTTGGGCTTATAGAAACCGTAGTTTTTATACAATTTGTCTGAAATTGGAAATCTAGAGGTATTTTAGGACCATAAAGAGGTGTGCCGAAACTGGTGAGTATCGGTCCATATTTTGGTATAGCCCCCATATAGACCGATTTCCCGATTTTACTTCTTGGGCTTTTAGAATCCGAAGTTTTTATCCTATTTGCCTGAAATTGGAAATCTAGAGGTATTTTCGGGTCATAAAGAGGTGTGCCGAAAACGGTGAGTATCGGTCCATATTTTAGTATAGCCCCCATAAGAACGATGTCCCGATTTAACTCCTTGGGTTTCTAGACCGTGGTTTTTATCTGATTTGCCTGAAATTGTAAATATTCTGGTATCTTAGGCTCACAAAAACGTGTATCGGTTTAAGTTTTTATCGGTCCATTTGGTAATGCCTCCATATAGACCGACTTCACTTCTTGAGGGTGAGATGAAAATTGCTTGAAACTCAATGTAAAATTTCCCGATTTTACTTCTACAGATTTAAGATTTCAAATCAAGACGTTATTTTATAATTTTCTTGTACACTTACAAGAGATGTTAATGATTCCTCTAAAACTAAAACAAAAATGGTTCTTATAAATCCAGAATCTGATATAGTCCTCATAGCTGATATCTTTAAATTTACCTTCGGGAAGTGTCCTCAAGTCCTCAAGCCCTCCTGAAATTTCAAAGGAAACCCTAATATTTGGTTCATGGTGGTGGGTATTTAAGATTCGGCGCGGTCGAACTTACTGCTGTATATACTTGTTTTTTACTAACATTGTGTTCCACCCTAGTGCATTAGCCGACTTAAATTTTGAGTCTATAGATTTTGTAGAAGTCTATCATATTCTGTCCATATCAAGTGATATTTAAATGTATGTATTTATTTGGGACAAACCTTTATATATAGCCCCCAACACATTTGACGGATGTGATATGGTATCGAAAATTTAGATCTACAAAGTGGTGCAGGGTATAATATAGTCGGCCCCGCCCGACTTTAGACTTTCCTTCCTTGTTGTTTCTTCTATGAGATGATGTAATTTCGTGGACAGCAGTTAAAAATACAACAGGTCATTAAATTCTCCTGGTTTTAACAACGCTTTGTGGAAATCTCAAAATGTGGTGTAAAATTTAGTTCAATTTTCGTGCGAAGTAGTTCATTCTTCCTGCACTGAAAAAATATTGTCGTGAAGTCAAAGATTTCATGTCTTTAAAATACGAATGCAAATTTTGCGTAGCATAGAAGACGCATTTCTCTAATATAAAGTTTTTTACCTTGTCCAAAAGTCGATAAACTTTTCAATGAAGTCGTATTGTCCTTATAATTAAGTGATTTGATTTAAAAATGGATATCATAACATGAAAGAAAAAATGTTTGGGCTAAGGTCAACTTGACATTAATAATTTAGAAAAAATCTTTAAATTTAATGAAATTGTCTTTAAAATTGTTGTCTTTTTGCATCTTGACTACAAAGCAAAAAATCGTTCAAATATAGGACATGTTTTTCAACACTTCATTTTAAAAACGTGTTTTACTTGAAACACAGCATAATTTCTACAAGAAGTCGAGTCTTAATTTGGAAAATAAAGTTGTCGTTAACTTGTTTTTAAAGGACTTTGATAGCATATGAAGAAAAAAAGCTGAAAAAGCGAAAGATTAAAATTTGCTTCCTAGAAGCAAGTACACAAAACCCGATTTTAAAAGAGACTTGTGTCTTAAAAGTATCCTTACTTGTATTCTCGGCTTCTTTGGCTCGGAATCAATACCAAATTTTTTAAAATAAAGACAAAATCTTTGGAACCGGGTATGCTTTTTTTTTCAGTGTATAAAACAGTTCACTTTTTTTCGGTGTACCATTTTATTATTTTTAATAAATTTGTGCTTAATATTTTGCAAATTTCGCATCCTAAAATTTTGGCTGCGTAATCTTTGATATCACGTAAATATTTTTTTCAGTGTGTTTGTTCTATGATTATTAGCACAAAATACTACGATGAAATGCAAAATTCCATAATAGGATTATTTTTACAGACTACGAACCCTAATAAACACAACAGTACTCAAAAAACTGAGTTCCGGATGCCAACGCTTATGATGGTTTAAAACCCAACCAAGGTAAAAAAGAACAACAAACAAAACAAAATGAGAAAAAAAAACGGGAGAAAAAACTAAGCAAAAACGAAAAATAAAATGTAAGAATAGGAAAATGAAGAAAATAAATTTCAAGTTCGTTGAGCAATGTTGCAGTGGTGCATCCCCGTAATGGTTAATCTGTAACTGCTTCTGCCACAATGCTGGCAAAAAATCATTAACTGAAGTTTCCTTGGATGCCATTCTGGTGTTTTACTTTTTTGCATGACTTTTTCCGATTTTAACTTTGGCAAATGCCATCTTACCATAATGACTTTTTGATGCTGCTAATGAAGATCATGACCTCCATAAGAAGACGATGGTGATGATGATGACGATGAATCCCAAAACAGCTACAACTGTAACGATGTTACTGCAACAACGTTGCGACTCAATCATTACTCTTATTTGTACGATAATTACACGGGGGCACAATAACAAAGGCAACACTTTGCACAAGAAATGAAAAATGAAAAAAATTCGCTACGGCGCATAGCCGTAGAAAGTTAATCAAGCCTGGATGGTGCCTTTGTTTTTCTATTCCTTTTGGCACTTGGAGGCACTTATCCTACGGCGGTTAGACCAGCCATGGATTTGTTTTTGCCAAAAGGTCTTGTAATACAAATTTTCGTTTTCTTTTCTGAGCTTTAAATGCAGACGAGGCGAATATCGCTTAAAGCGCGACAAGCGAAACGTGAATAAAAACACTTGTGATTTTTGAAGATTCAACATTTCCACTTTTCATGTTAGCATGTTAGCATGATATCGAGACAAGCGACATTTCCTTTATGAATATGAACATATTAGCGATAACACAAGGTACCATGTTGTCGATAACACTAAGTACCATGTTATCGATAACAATATGAATCCTGTCATTATTTGTCACCTTCTAAAGAGAATAAGACGCACCTATTTAAACAAGATGGTACTGTCCAATTTGGAAGTACGATGGCGGTTCGGAAGCTTCTTAGCCTATCAATGAAAGAGAATTGTTAGTTTTTCAACAATATTTTTATTTTTCAACATGATCTCCTGAAACTTCAATACACTTAGTCTAACGCTTTTCTAGCAATTCTTTCCCTTGATTAAAATACTTTTCCTCAAGGTCTTCAAAATAGTGGTTTACAACTGTAATTGCATCTTCATTTGAGGTAAAACGCTTGGCTTGTGGAGTCTCTAACAGAACCATATTTCATCCGATCCGGCTGAAATTTGGTATATGGTGTTGGTATATGGTCTCTAATAACCATGCAAAAATTGGTCCACAACGGCCCATAATTATATATAGCCCCCATATAAACCGATCCCCAGATTTGGCTTGCGGAGATTAAAAGAGAAGCAAATTTCATCCGATCCGGCTGAAATTTGGTACATGGTGTTGGTATATGGTCTCTAACAACCATGCAAAAATTGGTCCACATCGGTCCATAATTATATATAGCCCCCATATAAACCGATCCCCAGATTTGGCTTGCGGAGCCTCAAAGAGAAGAAAATTTCATCCGATGCGGCTGAAATTTGGTACATGATGTTGGTATATGGTCTCTAATAACCATGCAAAAATTGGTCCATATAGGTCCTTAATTATATATAGCCCCCATATAAACCAATCCCCAGATTTGGCTTGTGGAGCCTCTAAGAGAAGCATATTTCATCCGATCCTGTATATGGTATATGGTCTCTAACAACCGTGCAAAAATTGGTCCACATCGGTCCATAATTAATATAGCGCCCATATAAACCGATCCCCAGATTTGGGTTGCGGAGCCTCAAACAGAAGCAAATTTCATCCGATCTGCCTGAAATTTGGTACATGATATTGGTATATGGTTTCTAACAACCATGCAAAAATTGGTCCACATCGGTTCATAATTATATATAGCCCCCATATAAACCGATCCCCAGATTTGGCTTGCGGAGACTAAAAGAGAAGCAAATTTCATCCGATCCGGCTGAAATTTGGTGCATGGTGTTAGTATATGATCTTTAACAACCGTGCCAGAATTGGTCCATATCGGTCCATAATTATATATAGCCCCCATATAAAACG
The DNA here is from genome assembly GCF_050003625.1 of Haematobia irritans. NCBI lineage: Eukaryota > Metazoa > Arthropoda > Insecta > Diptera > Muscidae > Haematobia > Haematobia irritans. The sequence continues at coordinate 110,586,858 of NC_134400.1, forward strand.
TTCTCCAAATTTGACCTCCGGAGCCTCTTGGCGGAGCAAAATTCATCCGATCCGGTTCAAATTAGGAACGTGGTGTTAGTATATGGTCGCTAACAACCATACCAAAATTGGTCCATATAGGTCCTTAATTATATATAGCCCCCATATAAACCAATCCCCAGATTTGGCTTGTGGAGCCTCTAAGAGAAGCATATTTCATCCGATCCGGTGTATGGTATATGGTCTCTAACAACCGTGCAAAAATTGGTCCACATCGGTCCATAATTATATATAGCCCCCATATAAACCGATCCCCAGATTTGGCTTGCGGAGCCTCAAAGAGAAGAAAATTTCATCCGATCTGCCTGAAATTTGGTACATGATATTGGTATATGGTTTCTAACAACCATGCAAAAATTGGTCCACATCGGTTCATAATTATATATAGCCCCCATATAAACCGATCCCCAGATTTGGCTTGCGAAGTCTCCAAGAGAAGCAAATTTCATCCAATCCGGTTGTAATTTGGAACATGGTGTTAGTATATGATCTTTAACAACCGTGCCAGAATTGGTCCATATCGGTCCATAATTATATATAGCCCCCATATAAAACGTTCTCCAGATTTGACCTTCGGAGCCTCTTGGCGGAGCAAAATTCATCCGATCCGGTTCAAATTAGGAACGTGGTGTTAGTATATGGTCGCCAACAAACATACCAAAATTGGTCCAATCACACAAAAATTGGTCCATATCTGTTCATAATCATGGTTGCCACTAGAACCAAAAATAATCTACCAAAATTTTATTTCTATAGAAAATTTTGTAAACATTTTATTTCTATAGGAAATGTTGTCAAAATTTTATTTCTAGAGAAAATTTTGTTAAAATTTTATTCGGTTCATAATAAAATTTTTATCATTTTCAAAATTTTATTTCTATAGAAAATTTTGTCAAAATTTTATTTCTATAGAAAATTTTGTTCAAATTTTATTCGGTTCATAATCATGGTTGCCTCTCGAGCCACAAATAATCTACCAAGATTTTATTTCTATAGAAAATTTTGTCAAAAGTTTATTTCTATAGAAAATTTTTTTTAAAATTTTATTTCTGCAGAAATTTTTGTCAAAATTTTCTTTCTATAGAAAATTTTGTCAAAATTTTTATTTCTATAGAAAATTTTGTGAAAATTTTATTTCTATAGAATATTTTGTTAAAATTTTATTTCTGTAGAAAAAAAAGCTTCGGCCTGGCCGAATTTACGGCCAGGCCGTAAATTGTTTTTTAATTAAAATTTTTAGAATTTTCAATCATTGACTTACCCAGCAAAAAAGCGTCGCCAAAAAAGTAATGAAAATGTTCTTTTTGGATCCGGAAGTGGTGCAAAATTGACGCAGAAGCGATGAATTTAACATGGGCTTGTTATAAAACAGTTTCGTACTTCGATTAGCATAGAAGACGAATTTGTCTAATATAAAGTTTTTTTCCTTGTCCAAAAGCCGATACACTTTTCAATGAAGTCGTATTGTTCTTATAATTAAATGATTTCACTTAAAAATGGGTATCATAACATGACAGAAAACAAGTATGGAAAGTCTAAAGTCGGGCGGGGCCGACTATATTATACCCTGCACCACTTTGTAGATCTAAATTTTCGATACCATATCACATCCGTCAAATGTGTTGAGGGCTATATATAAAGGTTAGGTTAGGTTAGGTGGCAGCCCGATATATCAGGCTCACTTAGACTATTCAGTCCATTGTGATACCACATTGGTGAACTTCTCTCTTATCACTGAGTGCTGCCCGATTCCATGTTAAGCTCAATGACAAGGGACCTCCTTTTTATAGCCGAGTCCGAACGGCGTTCCACATTGCAGTGAAACCACTTAGAGAAGCTTTGAAACCCTCAGAAATGTCACCAGTATTACTGAGGTGGGATAATCCACCGCTGAAAAACTTTTTGGTGTTCGGTCGAAGCAGGAATCGAACCCACGACCTTGTGTATGCAAGGCGGGCATGCTAACCATTGCACCACGGTGGCTCCCAATAAAGGTTTTTCACAAATACATACATTTAAATATCACTCGATCTGGACAGAATTTGATAGACTTCTACAAAATCTATAGACTCAAAATTTAAGTTGGCTAATGCACTAGGGTGGAACACAATGTTAGTAAAAAAATATGGGAAACATTTAAATCTGAAGCAATTTTAAGGAAACTTCGCAAAAGTTTATTTATGATTTATCGCTCGATATATCTGTATTAGAAGTTTAGGAAAATTAGAGTAATTTTTACAACTTTTCGACTAAGCAGTGGCGATTTTACAAGGAAAATGTTGGTATTTTGACCATTTTTGTCGAAATCAGAAAAACATATATATGGGAGCTATATTTAAATCTGAACCGATTTCAACCAAATTTGGCACGCATAGCTACAATGCTAATTCTACTCCTTGTGCAAAATTTCAATCAAATTGGGGTAAAACTCTGGCTTCTGGGACCGTATTAGTCCATATCGGGCTATATCTAAATCTGAACCGATTTCAATAAAATTTGGTACACTTGACTATAATAGTAATTGTTCTTCTTGTGCAAAGTTTTAAGCAAATCAGGGTAAAACTCTGGCTTCTGGGGTCATATAAGATCATATCGGGCGAAATATATATGTGGGAGCTATATCTAAATCTGAACCGATTTTTTCCAAAATCAATACGGTTCTATTCTGAGCCAAAACACATACTTGTGCCAAATTTGAAGTCGATTGGACTAAAACTGCGACCTAGACTTTGATTATAAAAATGTGTTCACGGACAGACGGACATGGCTATATCGACTCAGGAGCCCACACTGAGCATTTTTGCCAAAGACACCATGTGTCTATCTCGTCTCCTTCTGGGTGTTGCAGACATATGCGCTAACTTATAATACCCTGTTCCACAGTGTGGCGCAGGGTATACAAATGTTTAAGCTAATGTCAACTTGACTTTAATAATTCAGAAAAAAGTCTTTAAAATTATGTTAAAGAAATTGTCTTTAAATTTGTTGTCTTTTTGCATCTTGACTACAAAGCAAAAAATCGTTCAAATATAGGACATGTTTTTCAACACTTTATTTTAAAGACGTTTTTTACTTGAAACATAGCATAATTTCTACTGTAAGTCGAGTCTTAATTAGGAAAACTTAACTTAATTAGGAAAACTTAACTTAATTAGGAAAACTTAACTCGTTTTTAAAGGACTTTAATAGCATACGACGAAAAAAAGCTGAAAAAGCGAAAAATTAAAATTTGCTTCCTGGAAACAAGTACACAAAACCCAAATTTAAAAGGGAATTGTGTCTTAAAATTATCCTTACTTGCATTCTCCGCGTCTTTGGCTCGGAATCAATACCAACATTTTTAAAGTAAAGACAAAACCTTTGGAACCGGGCATGCTTTTTCTCAGTGTAAGTGGTTTCACTGCAATGTGGAACGCCGCTCGGACTCGGTCTCTTGTCATTGAGCTTAACATGATAAGAGAGAAGTTCACCACCATGGTATCACAATGGACTGAATAGTCTAGCTGAGCCTGATACATCGGGCTGCCACCTAACCTAAAAACAAGTACACCCTCAAAAAAAATCGCTTCTCTAACATATGTTCCAAACATATTTTGCAGGAAACACATATATTATTGGATACTGCAGAAACATTAATATGTTTGTTTTATCTGAGCGTATTATATGTTTGGAAGCATTTTGAGTCCAAAAATAGTATATGTTTGGAAGAATTCCCCAAAGAAGATTGTGCTCATTCCCTCACATAATTTTCACTACCACGAAATTTTTGAGTTCTTCGCATCTTTTTCTGTAATACAAATATGCTGTTTTTTCTTTCAAATGTCTATTCTCTTGGTTCCGAATGTATATTCTCTTTATTCTGAATACTCATTCTAATATTCAAATTAAATAGTAATTAGACTTAAGCATATAAAATTTATGGCCTTATCATGAAACAGTTTTCCGAACCAACATACAAGCGGTTTCACAGAAATTGCTCTCATTTCATTCTATCGCTGTGTTATGTTGATATCTTTTTATTCAACCATCCCGGTTTCCATCTCTATTTATTTCTCTATACTAACTCTCTCTCTCTCTGGCGCTCTTTGAATAAAGTATCACAACATATATATGTTTACTCGAAATTTGTAAATTTATATATGTTTACATTCACACATATTATTTTTATGAAACATTCATGCCCCAAACATAATATATTCTAACATATTAACATATGTATCCCAAACATTTTGTGTTAGTTTAGGAACATTACATGTTTGCACTTAAATATATTGTGTTTAAAAATTGTGCCCGAAACACATTTTGTTTATATCGGAACATATTAAAAACATATTTTTCTAACAGTGTATATACGGCCGTAAGTTCGGCCAGGCCGAATCTTATGTACCCTCCACCATGGATTGCGTAGAAACTTCTACGAAAGACTGCCATCCACAATCGTATTACTTGGGTTGTGGTATCTTAAAACTTCTTAACATCGTTTTCTAAATTGTGAGTTAGTCCATACGTGGTATATATTAGACAAAAAAGTTATGTATAGTTAAGTCTACAAATAATTACGAATCGATATGGACTTTTTGCACGGTACGTAGGGAGCCAGAATTGAAATATGGGGGTCGCTTATATGTGGGCTATATACAATTATGACCTTGATATGGACCAATTTGTGTCCATATCGGAGAAATTGAAATGACTATGGTAATTTCCTATTTCTGGCATCAGTCAATTTTTAATTTTAATTTCTTCCCACGACAGTCCTCGATTATTTACTGCTCAAATGTGCAATTTTGCTGTTGGTTTTATCCGAAAAGGTTAATAATTCACTGACAGTTTACCCTTCTATGGTACATTGGCTTTCAGAGATCACATCAGCATAAACTAAATGCCCGTGAATGTCATCTTTGATTGAAAATCTAGTCCTCAGGCAATGAGTTGATCTTCCTTTAGATTTTATAATCGATGGTTTTAAGACACACAAAAACCATTTCTCTGTCATTTTCATTTTGGATTTTCTACTTCATTGTCATTACCATCGACTTTTCTCCCCCTCTCTGTCATACATTTATGAGATGTTGATTTTACGTATTCCAATGTGAAATGAAACTTCTTCACCTTAACCTAATGGAAGTGGCAAAAAATAAATAGACATAGGGGCCATTTCATAACAAGGGATCCAACATTTGTTTTGATAGGGATACAACTAAACCAAGGTTAGTCCAATAGATTAGGTGTTTAGATATAAAATTGGAACGAGCTCGGTCAAGGATTCTGTGAGTAAAATTTTGGTATTTTAAAACAAGTAAGGAAAGTCTAAAGTCGGGCGGGGCCGACTATATTATACCCTGCACCACATTGTAGATCTAAATTTTCGATACCATATCACATCCGTCAAATGTGTTGGGTGCTATATATAAAGGTTTGTCCCATACATATAAATATCACTCGATTTGGACAGAATTTGATAGACTTTTACAAAATCTATTGACTCAAAATTTAAGTTGGCTAATGCACTAGGGTGGAACACAATTTTAGTAAAAAATATGGGAAACATTTAAATCTGAAGCAGTTTTAAGGAAACTTCGTAAAAGTTTATTTATGATTTGTCGCTCGATATATATGTATTAGAAGTTTAGGAAAATTAGAGTCATTTTTACAACTTTTCGACTAAGCAGTGGCGATTTAACAAGGAAAATGTTTGTATTTTGACCATTTTTGTCGAAATCAGAAAAACATATATATGGGAGCTATATCTAAATCTGAACCGATTTCAATAAAATTTGGCACACATGACTATATTACTAATTGTAATCCTAGTGCAAAATTTCAACCAAATTGGGCCAAAACTCTGGGTTTTAGGACCATATTAGTCCATATCGGGCGAAATATATATATGGGGGCTATATCTAAATCTGAATCGATTTCAATCAAATTTTGCACACTTGACTATACTACCAATTGTACTCCTTGTGCAAAATTTCAAGCTAATCGGGATAAAACTCTGGCTTCTGGGTCCATATAAGTGCATATCGAGCGAAAGATATATATGGGAGCTATATCTAAATCTGAACCGATTTAAATCAAATTTTGCACACTTGACTATACGACTAAGTGGTATGTTTTTACAAAATTTCAAGCCAATCGGTATAAAACTCTGGCTGCTGGGCCCATATTAGTGCATATCAGGCGAAAGATATATATGGGAGCTATATATAAAACTGAACCGATTTCTTCCAAAATCAATAGGGTTCTATTCTGACCCAAATAAGGAACAGGTGCCAAATTTGAAGGCGATTGGACTTAAATTGCGACCTAGACTTTGATCACAAAAATGTGTTCACAGACAGACGGACGGACGAACGGACAGACGGACATGGTTATATCGACTCAGGGACCCACCCTGAGCGTTATTGCCCAAAGACACCATGTGTCTATCTCGTCTTCTTCTGGGTGATACAAACATATGCACTAACTTATAATACCCTGTTCCACAGTGTGGCGCAGGGTATAAAAAAAGAGGAAACGCTCAATTA